>NW_024722227.1:26483655-26640372 GCF_018991925.1 Homarus americanus
TCACTTGGATGGAAATAAGGTAAAATACTGTGGAAAAGACCACCTAAAAGTACTCTAAAACAAATTTATTAATATTCAATCAATGGGAAAGATATAGTATTAATCATATAACACAAACCAGCTCCTGGGCTTGAGTGCCAAACTCAGTTACTACATTCTTACTCTTAAATAATTAAACTATAGCATATACCCAGGGGTCCACTACCCAACATGGGATAATTATTTCCATCTAGTCTATCCTAACATACATGTTACAACCCCTCTCTGTGGACATACACTTCAGAGTAGCAGGGTAGAGCACTGGGGCTCCACCTGTTGTTATTGTGGGGTAGCCAGACACATAGGCGGGTTTGAGGTCTGTTACGCTTGAAGCCCGTGGGCACATTAATCAAGGCCGCACATTGAGGAAGGTGCCATCGTTTACGTATATTATCCTGCTGATTTATTTACTACATCGGGGCGTTGTTGAATGGTTGCAAGAATCTCAATGGGATCTGTATGTGGCAATTGTCTTGAGTATATTGATGCTCTTTATCCTTACAGCTATTTTTATACAGCTCCTCCACTTCCCGTCGTCTAAAATTGTTCAAGGTATCCGATAAGCTATATTCTCTGCTTCAGCTTACTTGTTATATATTCGTTGGGGTCTTGGTTAGCAGCTGGCTCCCACCTCCCCATTTGTAATGGAGCCGAGTTTTCTCTTTCATAGCAGGTACCCTCCAGACATTCTTTTCTGTTATGATTCTTCAATTCTTTTGTTATAAGTATATTTTTAGATTCTTATACAAGTAATTCTCTCTTCTCAGTTATGCATGTTCTTTTATCTTAAACTTTCTGATGTATATATTTAACCATTTCTATGCGGTGTAGATTAGTTCCACAATGTATATACCTGTCTTATCTTTTCTCTTCTTGTACTTTCCAAGTCTTTCATTTCATTTGTTTATATTATATTCTCAGTTTCAATGTTCTTTTACCTTTTAGGGTCTTGGTTCCTCTTCATCTCTACACCACCCTCATCTTGCTGCTTCTCTTAGTTCTTACTCTTACCGGGTTCCGTCACCTATTCTTTTGGTAGCATAATTAGGGTCACAAACGCAATAAGAATATGGTAATTCTGGTATCAAGTCCTTGGATGGAAATAAAGGTAAAATACTGTGGGAGAAAAGGAATACCTAAAGTACTCTAAAACAAATTTATTAATATTCAATCAATGAGGGAAGATATATAGTATTAATCATATAACTACCAGGCTCAACTCCTGGGCTTAGTGCAAACTCGGTTACTACATTCTTACTCTTAAATAATTAAACTAGCATATACAGGGGTCACTACCCAACATGGGATAATTATTTCCATCTAATTATCCCTAACATACATGTTACAACCCTCTCTGAACTTTACTTCAGGAAGTAACCCAGGAGTGAAACACTGGGGCTCCACCTGTTGTTATTGTGGGGTAGCCAGACACATGGCCGGGTTTAGGGTCTGGCCATGGCCGTGGGCACATTAATCCAGGCATATCGGTGCCATCGTTTAGTATGTATTATCCCTGCTGGTTGTTACTACATCCCGGGGCCGTTGTTGAATGGTTGCAAGAATCTCAATGGGATCTGTATGTAGTGTCTTAGGTATATTGATGCTCTTTATCCTTACAGCTTCTTTTATACAGCTCCCCCACTTTACCGTCGTCTAAAAATTGTTCAATTGTCACGTCGCTATATTGCTCACTGTAACACTTGTTATATATATATTAGATTTGGGGTCTTGTTTAGCAGCTGGCTCCCACCTCCCCCATTGTAACCGGGCGAGGTTTTTCTCTTTTCATAATTTACCCTCAGACATTCTTTTCTGTTATGATTCTTCTTCAATTCTTTAGTTATAAGTATATTTTTTAGATTCTTATACAAGTAATTCTCTTCTCCAGTTATGCATGTTCTTTATCTTAAACTTTCTTGATGTATATATTTAATAATTTCTATCTTGATTGTCGTTAGTTCCACAAATGTATATGCCTGTCTTATCTTTCTCTTCTTGTACTTTCCAAGTCTTTCATTTTCATTCATATATATTATATTCTCAGTTTTCAATGTTCTTACACCTTTCGGTAGCGGGTTCCTCTTTATCTCTACACCACCCCTCATCTTACTTACTTCTCTTAGTTCGTCACCTATTCTTTTGGTAGCATGGTCGAGGGTCTCAAACGCGTAGGCAGTAATTCTGGTATCAAGTCACTTGGATGGAAATAAAGGTAAAATACTGTGGGAGAAAAGAATACACCTAAAGTACTCTAAAAACAATTTATTAATATTCAATCAATGGAAGATATAGTATTAATCATATAACACCAGGCTCAACTCCTGGGCTTGGAAGTGCAAACTCAGTTACTACATTCTTACTCTTAAATAATTAAACTAGCATATACAGGGGTCCCACACCCAACATGGGATAGTGTTTATCCTGTTGTCCCTAACGCCATGTTACAACCCTCTCTGTGGACATACACTTCCAAGAGTAACCAGGGTAAACACTGAGGCTCCACTATTGTGTAAGGGGTAGCCGGGCCATGGCGGGTTTGGGTCTGGCCCAACAAGCCGTGTGCATTAATCAGAGCGCATCGGTGCCATAATTTCCGTATATTATCCTGCTGGTTATTTACTACATCCGGGGCGTTGTTGAATAGTTTACCAGAATCTCAATGGGATCTGTATGTAGTGTCTTGAGTATATTGATGCTCTTTATCCTTGTATTTTATACAGCTCCCCCACTTTACCGTCGTCTAAAAATTGTTCAATTGTCACGTCTTCTCTTCTTATTTCCTGTTCGTTGGTCTTGGTGCCTTTGGCTCTACCTCCCCCCCATTTATCGCGGGCCGAGTTTTCTCCTTTTATAATTTACCCTCCATTTCTTTCTGTTGTTCTTTAATTCTTGCAGTTGCCAGCTATTTTAGATTCTTATACTGATAATTCTCTTCTCAGTTATGCATCATTCTTTATCTTAAACTTTAGATGTATATATTTAATAATTTCTGTCTTGGGTATCAGTTAGTTACAATGTATATATCTTTCTCTTCCTTGTACTTTCCAGTGGCACCATTTCATTCATATATATTATATTCTCCAGTTTCAATGTTTCTTAACTTTCGGCCTTGAGGTTCCTCATCTCTACCACCTCATCTTGCTTAGTTCTCTTGGTTCTTACTCTTACTCAGTTTAAGTCACCTATTCTTTGTAATTGAGGTCACAAACACTGTAGGTATGGTAATTCTGTTATCAGTCATGGATGAAATAAAGGTAAAATACTGTTGAGAAAATTTTCGGGAAGTACACTCTAAAACAAATTTATTAATATTCAGTATTGGGAAAGATATAGTATTAATCATATAACTACCAAACCAATATGGGCTTAATTTAGCTCAATTCTCCATTCTTACTCTTAAATAGTAATATATATAAAGGATTCTTTAACATGGGATGAGTATTTCCATAGTATCCTAACATGCGTATTTTAACCTCTGTGACTGCCTTCCGAGGTAACTTGGGGTGACACTGGAAACCTCATTATTGAGGTAGCCAGACACATGGCGGGTTTGGTCTGTTAGCAAGCCGTGGGCATTAATCCAAGTGCCGTTTTATCGTTTAAGTATATTATCCCTGTGGATTTTACTACATCCGGGGCCCATTTGTTGAATGGTGCAGAATCTCAATGGGATCTGTATGTGGTGTCTTGAGTATATTGATGCTCTTTTGTCTTTAGCTATTTTACCGGCTCCCCACTTGCGTCGTCTAGGTGTTCAATTATGCATGTCGCTATATTCTCCTGTAACACTTGTTATATATATTCGTTGGGGTCTTGGTTAACGCTTCAATCCCCACCTTCCCATTTATGAAGGCGAGTTTTTCTTCGCACTATAATTTACCCTCCAGACATTCTTGCTATATTATGATTCTTCTTCCAATTCTTTTTGTTATAAGTATATTTTTAGATTTACTTATACAATTCTCTCTTCTCAGTTATGCATGTTTTCTTTATCTTAAACTTTCATGATGTATATATTTAATAATTTCTATGCGGTGTCATTAGTTCCACAATGTATATACCTGTCTTATCTTTCTCTTCTTGTACTTTCAGTCTTTCATTTCCATTCATTTATATTATATTCTCCAGTTTCAATATTTTCTTTACCTTTCGAATTAAGTTCCCTCTTCATCTTATAATCCCCTTCTCGCAAGTTCTTACTCTTACGAGTTCAAATCACCTATTCTTTTTGGTAACAGTTAGGGGTCTGAAACGCAATAGTATAGTAATTCTAGTATCAAGTCATGGATGAAATAAAAGGTATCTTTGTGGAAAAGAACACTAAGTACTCTAAAAAGTCATTTGTTAATATTCAAACAATGGGAAGATATAGTATTCGTCATATAACTACCAGAGCTCAACCCCTGAACGGGGTGAAAACTCAGATTTTTATTTTATCTTAAATAATTAAATAGCATACAGGGTCCACTGCAACATGGATAATTATTTCCATCTAATTATCCCTAACATGCATTTCTGGCCTCTCCTGTGGACATACACTTCAAGGTAACCCAGGGTGACTGGGGCTCCTGTGTTGACCGTGTGGTGCTTCCAGAACACATATTTGGAGTTTGGGGTCAGCCCAGCAGCCCGTGGGCACATTAATCCAGAGCACTTCGGTGCCATGCGTTTCGTATATTATCCCTGCTGGTTATTTACTACATCGGGGCGTTGTTGAATGGTTGCCAAGAATCTCCATGGATCTGTATGTGCAGTATATTGATGCTCTTTATCCTTGGCCTATTTTATACAGCTCCCCACTTTACCGTCATCTAAGTATTTCAGTGTCACGTCGCTATATTCTCTCATAACACTTGTTATATATATTCGTTGGGTCTTGTTTAACGTGGCTCCCTCCCCCATTTTATGTAACGGGCAGGACTTTTCTCTTTTCTGGATTTACCCTCCAGACCTTTTCGTTTGATTTAATTCTTTAGTTATAAGTATATTTTTTGATTCTTATACAAGTAATTCTCCTTCCTCCAGTTATGCATGTTCTTTATCTTAAACTTTGTGTATATATTTATGGTACCTATCGTTGGCCGTTGGTTTCTAATGTATATACCTGTCTTATCTTTCTCTTCTTGTACTTTCCAAGTGTATTTAATTCATATATATTATATTTCTCAGTTTCAATATACCTTTTCAGGCGCGGAGTTCCTCTTTTATACACCTCTATCTTGTACTTCTCTTGGTTCTTTACTCTTACTGAGTTCCGTCACCTATTCTTTTTGGTAATTAGAGATTCGACACGTGGGTATAGTAATTCTGGTATCAAGTCACTTGGTTAAAATAAAAGGTAAAAAGCTCTGTAGGAGAAAGGCCACACCTAAAATACTCTAAAACAGATTTATTTAATATTAAATCAATGGGGAAAGATATAGTATTAATCATATAACTACCAGGCTCCAACAAGGCAGGTTGCAGCTCAGTTACTACATTCTTGCTGCGAAAATAATTAAACTGGCATATACCGGGAGTTACTTTTCACCCAACATGGGATAATTATTTCCATCTAATTATCCCTAACATACATGTTACAACCCTCTCTGTGGACATACACTTCAAGGAGTAACCCAGGGTAGAGCACTGGGGCTCACTGTTGTGGGCCACACCCAGGTTCAGTGCCAGCCCATGAAGCCGTGGGCACATTAATCCAGGCACGCCTCGGTGCCGTAATTTTGTATATCCCTGCTGGTTATTTACTACATGGGAGACGTTGTTGAATGGTTGCAAGAATCTCAATGGGATCTGTATGTGGTGTCTTGTTCGTGATGCTCTTTATCCTTACAGCTATTTTATACAGCTCCCCCGCTGCGTCGTCTAAAAATTGTGGGTGTCCGTCGCTTTACTCCTGCTCCAACTTGTTATATAATGCGTTTGGGTGCAGTTAGCGGCTCCCCTCCCATTTGTAACGGGCAGGTTTTCTCTTTTCATAATTTCCCCTCAGTTATTCTTTTTATGATTCTTCAGATGCAGTTATAAGTATATTTTGGAATTCTTAGCAGTAATTCTTCTCAGTTAGCCATGTTCTTTATCTTAAGCTTTCGCAGTGTTAGCATATATTTAATAATTTCTGTCTTTGATTGTCGTTAGTTCCTTTAATGCTTATATACCTGTCTTATCTTTCTCTTCTTGTACTTTCCCAGTCTTATCATTCATTTACTCAATATATTCTAGTTTTCGTGTTTCTTTACCTTTGGGTGCGTTTCCTCATCTCTACCTCATCTTACTTACTTCTCTTAGTTCTTACTCTTGCAGAGTTCCGTCACCTATTCTTTTGGTAGCGCCAATTAGGGGTCTAGGCACATCAAGTGTTGATAATTCTGGTAACAAGTCACTTGGATGGAAATAAAAGGTGAAATACTGTGGGGAGGCAGATACACCTAAAATTACTCTAAAACAAATTTGTTAATATTCAAACAATGGGAAGGTATAGTAATGTCATACCTTTAGGCTCAAGCCTGGGCTTGGAGTGCAAAGCTCAGTTACTAAGTTGCTTACTCTTAAATAATTAAGTAGCATATACAGGGTCCCACTACCCAACATGGGATAATTATTTCCCATCTAATTATCCCTAACATACATGTTACAACCCTCTTCCTGGCGGACATACGCTTCCAAGGAGTAACCCAGGTGTTGAAACACTGGGGCTCCCCACTCATTGTGTGCGGGTAGCCAGACACATGGCGGGTTTTGGGAGTCTGGCTTCGCTGGCTGTGTTTGATAATCAGACATGGTACATCGTTTAAATATATTGTCCCTGCTGGTTATTTACTACATCCGGGGCCGTTGTTGAATGGTTGCAGAATCTCAATGGGATCTGCCGTGTGGTGTCTTGGAAGTATATTGATGCTCTTTTATCCTTACCTTCTTTGTAAACACCTTTACGTCGTCTAAAGTTGTTCAAGTACATCATAGCTATATTCTCCTGCTTGTTGCCTGACCGTTGGGGTCTTGTTTAAACCACCACTTTGTAACAGGCCGGAGTTTTTTCTCTTTTCTCATTTACCTCAGGGCATTCTTTCTGTTATGATTCTTAATTCTTTGAATTATAAGTATATTTTTAGATTCTTGCCATTAATTCTCTTCTCAGTTATGCATGTTCTTTTGTCTTGGCTTTCATGAAGTGTATATATTTAATAATTTCTATGCGGTAACAAATTGGTTCCACAATGTATATACCTGTCTATCTTTCTCTTCTTGTGCTTGATCTTTCATTTCATTCATATATATTATATTCTCAGTTTCAATGTTCTTACCTTTCGGGCGCGGGTTCCCTCTTTATCTCTACACCACCCTCATCTTACTTACTTCTCTTAGTTCTTACTCTTAGTTCCGTCACCTATTCTTTTGGTAGCATGGTCGAGGGTCTAGGCACGTAGGTATGGTAATTCTGGTATCAAGTCACTTGGATGGAAATAAAGGTAAAATACTGTGGGAGAAAGGAATACACCTAAAGTACTCTAAAAACAAATTTATTAATATTCAATCAATGGGGAAAGATATAGTATTAATCATATAACTACCAGGCTCAACTCCTGGGCTTAGTGCAAACTCAGTTACTACATTCTTACTCTTAAATAATTAAACTAGCATATACAGGGTGCTACAACATGGGTAATTTGCTGTCTAATTATCCCTAACATACGTAATACAACCCTCTCTGTGGACGCCACACTTCAAGAGTAGCAGGGTAGAAGCACTGGGGCTCCACCTGTTATTGTGTGGTGGCCAGACACGCCTTGGCAGGTTTGAGGTCTGGCCCATAGCAAGCCGTGGGCATTAATCCAGGCCGCGCCGGTGCCATCGTTGCGTGTCTCCTCCCTGCTGATTTATTTTACATCCGGGCCCGTTGTTGAATGGTTGCAAGAATCTCAATGGGATCTGTATGTGGTGTCTTGAGTATATTGATGCTCTTTATCCTTACAGCTATTTTATACAGCTCCCCCACTTTACCGTCGTCTAAAAATTGTTCAATTGTCACGTCGCTATATTCTCCTGTAACACTTGTTATATATTCGTTGGGGTCTTGTTTAACGCTGGCTCCCACCTCCCCATTTGTAACGGGCCGAGTTTTCTCTTTTCATAATTTACCCTCCAGACATTCTTTTCTGTTATGATTCTTTAGTTATAAGTATATTTTAGATTCTTATACAAGTAATTCTCTTCTCAGTTATGCATGTTCTTTATCTTAAACTTTCATGATGTATATATTTAATAATTTCTATGCGGTGTCGTTAGTTCCACAATGTATATACCTGTCTTATCTTTCTCTTCTTGTACTTTCCAAGTCTTTCATTTCATTCATATATATTATATTCTCAGTTTCAATGTTCTTACCTTTCGGGCGCGGGTTCCCTCTTTATCTCTACACCACCCTCATCTTACTTACTTCTCTTAGTTCCGTCACCTATTCTTTTGGTAGCATGGTCGAGGGTCTAGGCACGTAGGTATGGTAATTCTGGTATCAAGTCACTTGGATGGAAATAAAGGTAAAATACTGTGGGAGAAAGGAATACACCTAAAGTACTCTAAAAACAAATTTATTAATATTCAATCAATGGGGAAAGATATAGTATTAATCATATAACTACCAGGCTCAACTCCTGGGCTTAGTGCAAACTCAGTTACTACATTCTTACTCTTAAATAATTAAACTAGCATATACAGGGGTCCACTACCCAACATGGGATAATTATTTCCATCTAATTATCCCTAACATACATGTTACAACCCTCTCTGTGGACATACACTTCCAAGGAGTAACCCAGGGTAGAGCACTGGGGCTCCACCTGTTGTTATTGTGGGGTAGCCAGACACATGGCGGGTTTGGGGTCTGGCCCAACGAAGCCGTGGGCACATTAATCAGGCCGCATCGGTGCCATCGTTTCGTATATTATCCCTGCTGGTTATTTACTACATCCGGGGCCGTTGTTGAATGGTTGCAAGAATCTCAATGGGATCTGTATGTGGTGTCTTGAGTATATTGATGCTCTTTATCCTTACAGCTATTTTATACAGCTCCCCCACTTTACCGTCGTCTAAAAATTGTTCAATTGTCACGTCGCTATATTCTCCTGTAACACTTGTTATATATTCGTTGGGGTCTTGTTTAACGCTGGCTCCCACCTCCCCATTTGTAACGGGCCGAGTTTTCTCTTTTCATAATTTACCCTCCAGACATTCTTTTCTGTTATGATTCTTCAATTCTTTAGTTATAAGTATATTTTAGATTCTTATACAAGTAATTCTCTTCTCAGTTATGCATGTTCTTTATCTTAAACTTTCATGATGTATATATTTAATAATTTCTATGCGGTGTCGTTAGTTCCACAATGTATATACCTGTCTTATCTTTCTCTTCTTGTACTTTCCAAGTCTTTCATTTCATTCATATATATTATATTCTCAGTTTCAGTGTTCTTACCTTTCGGGCGCGGGTTCCCTCTTTATCTCTACACCACCCTCATCTTACTTAGTTCTCTTAGTTCTTACTCTTACTCAGTTCCGTCACCTATTCTTTTGGTAGCATGGTCGAGGGTCTAGGCACGTAGGTATGGTAATTCTGGTATCAAGTCACTTGGATGGAAATAAAGGTAAAATACTGTGGGAGAAAGGAATACACCTAAAGTACTCTAAAAACAAATTTATTAATATTCAATCAATGGGGAAAGATATAGTATTAATCATATAACTACCAGGCTCAACTCCTGGGCTTAGTGCAAACTCAGTTACTACATTCTTACTCTTAAATAATTAAACTAGCATATACAGGGGTCCACTACCCAACATGGGATAATTATTTCCATCTAATTATCCCTAACATACATGTTACAACCCTCTCTGTGGACATACACTTCCAAGGAGTAACCAGGGTAGAGCACTGGGGCTCCACCTGTTGTTATTGTGGGGTAGCCAGACACATGGCGGGTTTGGGGTCTGGCCCAACGAAGCCGTGGGCACATTAATCAGGCCGCATCGGTGCCATCGTTTCGTATATTATCCCTGCTGGTTATTTACTACATCCGGGGCCGTTGTTGAATGGTTGCAAGAATCTCAATGGGATCTGTATGTGGTGTCTTGAGTATATTGATGCTCTTTATCCTTACAGCTATTTTATACAGCTCCCCCACTTTACCGTCGTCTAAAAATTGTTCAATTGTCACGTCGCTATATTCTCCTGTAACACTTGTTATATATTCGTTGGGGTCTTGGTTAACGCTGGCTCCCACCTCCCCATTTGTAACGGGCCGAGTTTTCTCTTTTCATAATTTACCCTCCAGACATTCTTTTCTGTTATGATTCTTCAATTCTTTTGTTATAAGTATATTTTAGATTCTTATACAAGTAATTCTCTTCTCAGTTATGCATGTTCTTTATCTTAAACTTTCATGATGTATATATTTAATAATTTCTATGCGGTGTCGTTAGTTCCACAATGTATATACCTGTCTTATCTTTCTCTTCTTGTACTTTCCAAGTCTTTCATTTCATTCATATATATTATATTCTCAGTTTCAATGTTCTTACCTTTCGGGCGCGGGTTCCCTCTTTATCTCTACACCACCCTCATCTTACTTACTTCTCTTAGTTCTTACTCTTACTCAGTTCCGTCACCTATTCTTTTGGTAGCATGGTCGAGGGTCTAGGCACGTAGGTATGGTAATTCTGGTATCAAGTCACTTGGATGGAAATAAAGGTAAAATACTGTGGGAGAAAGGAATACACCTAAAGTACTCTAAAAACAAATTTATTAATATTCAATCAATGGGGAAAGATATAGTATTAATCATATAACTACCAGGCTCAACTCCTGGGCTTAGTGCAAACTCAGTTACTACATTCTTACTCTTAAATAATTAAACTAGCATATACAGGGGTCCACTACCCAACATGGGATAATTATTTCCATCTAATTATCCCTAACATACATGTTACAACCCTCTCTGTGGACATACACTTCCAAGGAGTAACCCAGGGTAGAGCACTGGGGCTCCACCTGTTGTTATTGTGGGGTAGCCAGACACATGGCGGGTTTGGGGTCTGGCCCAACGAAGCCGTGGGCACATTAATCAGGCCGCATCGGTGCCATCGTTTCGTATATTATCCCTGCTGGTTATTTACTACATCCGGGGCCGTTGTTGAATGGTTGCAAGAATCTCAATGGGATCTGTATGTGGTGTCTTGAGTATATTGATGCTCTTTATCCTTACAGCTATTTTATACAGCTCCCCCACTTTACCGTCGTCTAAAAATTGTTCAATTGTCACGTCGCTATATTCTCCTGTAACACTTGTTATATATTCGTTGGGGTCTTGTTTAACGCTGGCTCTAATTCTATCATAACGCCCAGTTTTCTTTTCATACCTAATTCTCCAGACATTCTTTTTCTGTTATGATTCTTCAATTCTTTTTAGTTATAAGTGATATTTTAGGATTCTTATACAAGTAATTTTCTTTCTCAGTTATGCATGTTCTTTATCTTAAACTTTCATATGATGTATATATATTTAATAATTTCTATATAAAATGTTAGTCTAATAATGTATATACTCAATTTTATCTTTCTTCTTTTGTACTTTCCAAGTCTTTTCATTTCTTATTCATATATATTATATTCTCAGTTTCAATGTTCTTACCTTTCAAGGGTTCCCCTTTATCTCTACAATTCAATTCTCATCTTACTTAGTTCTCTTAGTTCTTACTCTACTCAGTTCCTCACACCTATTCTTTTTGGTATATTTTGTCGAGGGTCTAGGCACATGGGTATGGTAATTCTGGTATCAAGTCACTTGGATGGAAATAAAGGTAAAATACTGTGGGAGAAAGGAATACACCTAAAGTACTCTAAAAACAAGTTTATTAATATGCAATCAATGGGGAAAGATATAGTATTAATCATATAACTACCAGGCTCAACTCCTGGGCTTATTGCAGACTCAGTCCCTACTCAACAACTCGTAAATAATTAAACTAGCATATACAGGGGTCCACTACCCAACATGGGATAATTATTTCCATCTAATTATCCCTAACATACATGTCACAACCCTCTCTGTGGACATACACTTCCAAGGAGTAACCTGTGGTAGGTGAGCACTGGGGCTCACCTGTTGTTATTATTGTGGGGTAGCCAGGACATGGCGGGTTTGGGGTCTGCCTCAACGAAGCCGTAAGCACATTAATCAGTCAGACGTGCCATCGCTTTCAGATATTATCCCTGCTTTCGGTTATTTACTACATCCGGGGCCGCTGTTGAATGGTTGCAAGAATCTCAATGGGATCTGTATGTGGTGTCTTGAGTATATTGATGCTCTTTATCCTTACAGCTATTTTATACAGCTCCCCCACTTTACCGTCGTCTAAAAATTGTTCAATTGTCACGTCGCTATATTCTCCTGTAACACTTGTTATATATTCGTTGGGGTCTTGGTTAACGCTGGCTCCCACCTCCCCATTTGTAACGGGCCGAGTTTTCTCTTTTCATAATTTACCCTCCAGACATTCTTTTCTGTTATGATTCTTCAATTCTTTTGTTATAAGTATATTTTAGATTCTTATACAAGTAATTCTCTTCTCAGTTATGCATGTTCTTTATCTTAAACTTTCATGATGTATATATTTAATAATTTCTATGCGGTGTCGTTAGTTCCACAATGTATATACCTGTCTTATCTTTCTCTTCTTGTACTTTCCAAGTGTTTCATTTCATTCATTTATATTATATTCTCAGTTTCAATGTTCTTACCTTTCGGGTGCGGGTTCCCTCTTCATCTCTACACCACCCTCATCTTACTTACTTCTCTTAGTTCTTACTCTTACCGAGTTCCGTCACCTATTCTTTTGGTAGCATGGTCGAGGGTCTAGGCACGTAGGTATGGTAATTCTGGTATCAAGTCACTTGGATGGAAATAAAGGTAAAATACTGTGGGAGAAAGGAATACACCTAAAGTACTCTAAAAACAAATTTATTAATATTCAAACAATGGGGAAAGATATAGTATTAATCATATAACTACCAGGCTCAACCCCTGGGCTTAGTGCAAACTCAGTTACTACATTCTTACTCTTAAATAATTAAACTAGCATATACAGGGGTCCACTACCCAACATGGGATAATTATTTCCATCTAATTATCCCTAACATACATGTTACAACCCTCTCTGTGGACATACACTTCCAAGGAGTAACCCAGGGTAGAGCACTGGGGCTCCACCTGTTGTTATTGTGGGGTAGCCAGACACATGGCGGGTTTGGGGTCTGGCCCAACGAAGCCGTGGGCACATTAATCAGGCCGCATCGGTGCCATCGTTTCGTATATTATCCCTGCTGGTTATTTACTACATCCGGGGCCGTTGTTGAATGGTTGCAAGAATCTCAATGGGATCTGTATGTGGTGTCTTGAGTATATTGATGCTCTTTATCCTTACAGCTATTTTATACAGCTCCCCCACTTTACCGTCGTCTAAAAATTGTTCAATTGTCACGTCGCTATATTCTCCTGTAACACTTGTTATATATTCGTTGGGGTCTTGTTTAACGCTGGCTCCCACCTCCCCATTTGTAACGGGCCGAGTTTTCTCTTTTCATAATTTACCCTCCAGACATTCTTTTCTGTTATGATTCTTCAATTCTTTAGTTATAAGTATATTTTAGATTCTTATACAAGTAATTCTCTTCTCAGTTATGCATGTTCTTTATCTTAAACTTTCATGATGTATATATTTAATAATTTCTATGCGGTGTCGTTAGTTCCACAATGTATATACCTGTCTTATCTTTCTCTTCTTGTACTTTCCAAGTCTTTCATTTCATTCATATATATTATATTCTCAGTTTCAATGTTCTTACCTTTCGGGCGCGGGTTCCCTCTTCATCTCTACACCACCCTCATCTTACTTACTTCTCTTAGTTCTTACTCTTACTCAGTTCCGTCACCTATTCTTTTGGTAGCATGGTCGAGGGTCTAGGCACGTAGGTATGGTAATTCTGGTATCAAGTCACTTGGATGGAAATAAAGGTAAAATACTGTGGGAGAAAGGAATACACCTAAAGTACTCTAAAAACAAATTTATTAATATTCAATCAATGGGGAAAGATATAGTATTAATCATATAACTACCAGGCTCAACTCCTGGGCTTAGTGCAAACTCAGTTACTACATTCTTACTCTTAAATAATTAAACTAGCATATACAGGGGTCCACTACCCAACATGGGATAATTATTTCCATCTAATTATCCCTAACATACATGTTACAACCCTCTCTGTGGACATACACTTCCAAGGAGTAACCCAGGGTAGAGCACTGGGGCTCCACCTGTTGTTATTGTGGGGTAGCCAGACACATGGCGGGTTTGGGGTCTGGCCCAACGAAGCCGTGGGCACATTAATCAGGCCGCATCGGTGCCATCGTTTCGTATATTATCCCTGCTGGTTATTTACTACATCCGGGGCCGTTGTTGAATGGTTGCAAGAATCTCAATGGGATCTGTATGTGGTGTCTTGAGTATATTGATGCTCTTTATCCTTACAGCTATTTTATACAGCTCCCCCACTTTACCGTCGTCTAAAAATTGTTCAATTGTCACGTCGCTATATTCTCCTGTAACACTTGTTATATATTCGTTGGGGTCTTGTTTAACGCTGGCTCCCACCTCCCCATTTGTAACGGGCCGAGTTTTCTCTTTTCATAATTTACCCTCCAGACATTCTTTTCTGTTATGATTCTTCAATTCTTTAGTTATAAGTATATTTTAGATTCTTATACAAGTAATTCTCTTCTCAGTTATGCATGTTCTTTATCTTAAACTTTCATGATGTATATATTTAATAATTTCTATGCGGTGTCGTTAGTTCCACAATGTATATACCTGTCTTATCTTTCTCTTCTTGTACTTTCCAAATCTTTCATTTCCTTTCATATATATTATATTCTCAGTTTCAATGTTCTTACCTTTCGGAAGGATACTTTGTTTTATGTCTATCCTTATACATGGGTTAGTCTGGGGAACCATGTTACTCTTAGTACAACTCTTTTTATACTTACACAGGGTAGCTGCCACCACCCAAACTTTTCATTATATAACATAATTCATGGAAGGGTTTTGGGCAGTGTGGTAGATGTATAGGCACGTGAGTAAGTATTATTTTCTGGGAACCAATGTTTAGACGGAGTAGAGTGGTGATACTCGTAGATTACTAATTCAATATTTATTAACACAATGAGTGGAGAAGATGCATCTTAGATTCACTCAGACAAAACAGAACCACAATTAACTTATTAAGTCATCAAACACTTCAAGAACTTATTACCTCATTAAACACCTCCAAACACTCATTACTTCATTAGACAATTGTGGTATTGTTACCTTGACAAATGAGGTTCCGTAACTATTATTCACAAGATAGCACTGGACCCTCAGGTCTTACTTTAACAAGTAACAAATTACCCCTTCAATTCTTGATTAGAACATTATACTCTCAGGTTATTCTTTCATAGTTACTACAGATGAACACAGAACACACTGGACAACTCCACAATTATAGTAACATGCAATATTTCTTATCAATTCACAAGGAACCGCCTGGTACCTTGAACTCTCATTCAGTGGTTCAATACTTAACCCGGGATACTATATTTCTGCTAGTTATCCCTCCAAACATGGGCCGACACTGCTCCATGCAAATAGATGAGGTACAATCTCCAGGTGGAGTCAGCGGGCACATTTGTTTACAGCGACCGCCAAGCTGAAGGCTCGCTCGCTAGGTGCACCCAGGGAGGTTGACTCATGACAAACTGGCAGAGTGTTGAGGGCGCTTCCCGGGGGAATCGTGTCCTGGGATTCTAAACGCGCCCCCTTAGAGACATTCTTCAAGAACCATCTTGCCCATAGGTAGCTACCAACCCTCAGGAGAGTTGCTAACACACCCGCGTCTGGAGACGTGGAGGAGAAATCACAGGAGTGAATATTTAACTTCACTATACAAAACATACGTCTGGCACCGGTTCAGACGATAGCTAGATCTCTACGTGACTCAATTGGCACGGAAGGTACTATGTTAAAACATGAACACTGATATTCACAAAAATGACTAAGTTAAACGGAGTTAATATGGCGGCGTGGAACACACGTGAACATACCTGGAGGAGAAATCACAGGAGTGATTTTTCCTCGCGCGCTTGCATATAGGTGTTCGCAACTCTATTGGCCTGACAGCAAACCACATCCCAGGTCAGACGGCCGTTAAGTCTTGGAGAATTTGAGTTTGACAGGCATTGTTCAGGAGATTAATGACTTTCTTAAATAAACAACTGACACTAACTAAACTATAAACATCAGATTCTCTGATGTCGGGGCGACAAAATAATATAACTTCAGTAGCTATCAGAACTCATGGGTATCCCCACAGACGACATAAAATACGCCACTCTAGCTGGCAAACTCGACACTCGCTTACTCGACACGTCTTGCTAACAATAAGGAGTGGGCGTTAACTGATGTGTATGACCGTGGTCGTTACACCTGTACTACACCAAAGAAACCATGGAAGGCTGTGACACTTGAGACAAAGCTGAAGGTAATTAAGTGTCATGATCGTGGTGATGGCCCTACCAAAATTGGGAAAGATCTTGGTCTGGCTACTTCTACTGTGGTCACAATTTACAAGCATGCTGAGGATTGTGGTGTCCCTTGCAGACAGCAGTGATGAGATGGACAACCCTCCTCATCTCTGAGAGTAAGGCCCTTACTCAACCAACCCTTACTCAGCCTGCTCTCCCATAAGAAAGTAAATTAGAGTAGTTGTGTACTTTTTATCATTAGTTAAGGAGGTTTTGTTCTTGTGTGTGAACCAATTTCATGTTTTGGTGGTATTTTTGTCATGGGAGAACTGTACCTTATTTTTAACATATGTTTATCTACTCATGATACGTAAATTTACGTAAATATTTTTTTTTTCCTAACCCATTCGTATCTTGAAGGATACCTTTACATACTTGCATGTTCAGGTATATTGAAGTCCATTTAGTTAAACCTTGTAAGACTTACATGTTGTAGCAGTGCAGCATTAAGACTGTGAAGTATAAAGCATGAGGTACTGAGTGCAACACCAATTTTTACATATCATTTGCAGGTGGCTCATAAATCACAATGGCACACTATTAACACATTTTTGCTATAACCATTTTACTCAGGAAACTAATAAGATGCTTATCTTCAAATAGTTTGAATCACTCATACATAACATTGAATTAAAAATTTGGCTGAAATGATTTTGTGGCATCTTTTCCCAATCAGAGAAATGACAGTGTTTGATGATGCTGTATTTTTAGAATCATGAAACCTGTAAACAAATTTCAATACATACATTAAATTCACCTTCATATGTGCCATTCGGCTTTCCTAAAGATGCTTAATGAAATCTAAGGACATGAAATAGAGACCAAATGTCAGGCAAATCACGGTATAATAGAAATTTACCTTAAAAGAAAGTAAAGTATTAGAAATTCTTGATATTTCAGCTTCAGCAGCAGTTATCATTGGGAAAAAAAATAAAAAAATAAGTCTAGACTGTTGAAAACAAATGAAAATGTACCAGTGTACACAAAAAGAACATTGAAGAGAAGCATGACAAAGTGCTTGCTCACAAGTATAAAAAAGAATAATGGTATAATGCTAATTACCATATATGCTTTGCAGCCCAGCATGTAAAGTTTATATTTGATTATCTCTTATCATTATATAACAAGCTACTGTACTCTGATTTAAAGGTATTCACAAAACTTTTGTTACTGTAAGTTAAAATGTTAACCTTGTGATTGGAAAAATTGGTTTTCAGTCTGCTACTGTTCTTCATTCTTGGAGCTTCACAATTAAGAAAGAACTGAGTGTGCATAATGAAGTGTACAGTATACTCTTGATTTAACGGAATCTGTTATAACAAACTCGATTTAGCTGAAGAAATTATTTCCGGTATTTTTCGCTCAAATTAGTGAACTAGTTCGCTAAATCAAGATTAATTCCATTAATACGCCCACACCTACAGAGATACCTCAGATACATGCTATGTACATAGAAACATTTGAAACATTATTCATGGTTTACCTTTAACTAGGGAGTTCGGTGTTTGTTTAAAATTTCTACTATAATTTCCAAACTTTTTCCAATTGATAGCTGCACTCGATTTAGTGAACTAGTTTGCTAAATCGAGCGAAATTAACGGAAATTCAATTTAGCGGAAATAGGTGGCTCGAATTACTGTAGTTCGTTAAATCGAGAAAATACTGTGGTACTTGTTAATGTCTTTTTCAGCATATGTACTGATTTGCATCACATTTTAGTCAATATGAAATAAATTTGACATGAATTTCTTTCAGTTGATTTATATATATATACAGTATATATATATATATATATATATATATATATATATATATATATATATATATATATATATATATATATATATATATATATATATATATATATATATATATATATAAGATTGTGTTTTACAATTTAACCTATATCAAGACAACTTGACTTGGTTGAGTGGTGAGCTGTCAGCTTTCTGAGTTAGTCATAGTTTTATGCATACAGCATTGTGTGTATGGTAATTTCTACTCTATTAATCTTGTATTTTGTCTTCTTTCTTTACATTTTCATAAATGTATATTTCAAGCATCAAGTTTTGACTCTTTATTGGTTATGTCACTGTGTTTTAAATCAGTTTATTCCAATCTATTTATCCAACGACCACAAGCCATGCAGATAATAACCAGGTCGGCCACAACACAGTCACAGCTAACGTCTGCTGTATGATCAACATGAGAATTAGTATTTGACCTTGGTGTAACATAATATTAAATTTTGTAGCACCATTATAAGTTACTGTACTGGCAAGTTCTATTCACATCAGGAAAATACAATTTTCTATTTTCAAAATGTTGTTAGTTATGTCATAATATAAATGATTATTCTTAATCTTCTCGGTGATTTAAGAAAAGAATATTGTATATGTTTGTTGCTATGGAATGTTTCATAAACATAATTCATACATAAATACACAGACATGTACAGTACAAACTTATAAATATATAGTCCATAAATATACAGGAAAATAATTTTCAAGATTTAAGCACTTACACCTTTTTTTAAGTATAGTAATTACTTCAAGGAAGCCAAGAGATGACAGATACCCCTGCCAACAAGAGGGGTACTGTACATGTCCCTACCAACAAGAGGGGTACTGTACATGTCCCTGCCAACAAGAGGGGTACTGTACATGTCCCTGCCAACAAGAGGGGTACTGTACATGTCCCTGCCAACAAGAGGGGTACTGTACATGTCCCTACCAACAAGAGGGGTACTGTACATGTCACCAACAAGAGGGTACTGCACATGTCCCTGCCAACAAAGAGGGTACTGTACATGTCCCTACCATGGTCCCTGTACTGCACATGTCCCAACAAGAGGGGTACTGTACATGTCCCTGCCAACAAGAGGGGTACTGCATGTCCTACCAACAAGAGGGTAACATGTCCCTGCCAACAAGAGGGGTACTGTACGTCCCTGCCAACAAGAGGGCACTGCACATGTCCCTACCAACAAGAGGGGTACTGCACATGTCCCTGCCAACAAAGAGGGGTACTGCACATGTCCCTACCAACAAGAGGGGTACTGTACATGTCCCTACCAACAAGAGGGGTACTGTACATGTCCCTGCCAACAAGAGGGGTACTGTACATGTCCCTGCCAACAAGAGGGGTACTGTACATGTCCCTACCAACAAGAGGGGTACTGTACATGCATAAGAGGCTAACTGGGGAAAAATTCAGTCATAATTTATCAAATTCATGTAATTTTATTTGATATACAGTATATATATATATATATAATATGTATCAATAAAGTGTGCCAATAAAACTAAACTTTACCAACATCCACTGCTTCTCCACCTGGCAACACTTAAAACTACCGTACTTGTATATTACTGTATCTGGCAACCTACTTATTTCTGTTTTTGTAATGATGAGTGTCAGTGTACAGCTGCTACAGAGGGAACATGAGAAGTCTCATTTTGTGTGGAGATTTTACCATAATCATATCATTGTAAATATATGTCAGTAAACACTGTACGTTACAAGTCAGCACCTTGGCAGGTAGTCGTCACTGCACACTGTAAAACTCTAGACCAGTATTGTAGTACTGTAATATTTAAGTAACAAATATGGATTTTTGCCTTAATATTATCTTGAAAATTAAGTAGGAAACACTACTGATGAAAAGAAAAAAGTTCCATGCATAATATACTTTGCCTCACAAATATCATATTTTCTAACATTTATTTTATAGTCATGAAAAGGTTTTTTAAAGTAAACTTATGGAATGGAACATTTGCTGTCATGCAATATAAATGCATTTATATATTTTTTGTCTAAAGATTTTAATTTGATATGATCAATTTATTTTATTTATTTATTTTTTATTTTTTTATGAAAACTTGTAAATTGTCTATTACAATGTGCTTTTGAGACTGTAATATTTCAGTTCTCTGTAGATGATTTATCCAAATAAAAACATTAGAAGTGTATGAGATATGTAAATGTAAACCAACTTAAACCTTCAGGTTCAAGTCATCTATGTTAGTGTACATAGAAAATGCCTTTGTTAATACTGATAAGAGTACTGTATTGGAATAATGACTCCATCAAGTTTTCCTGTAAGGTAGTGAAGTTATGGTGTCACACTTGTTAACAATCTCTCGTGTAATAAACCACTTGGTGGACTCTTGATATCTTTGTTGAGGCACAACCTTAAGGTTTGATATCATAGACTTTTTAACAACTTCTGGAACTCACTCATTGGAGCTAATATCTAAGCTGAAGAGTAAAGAGTCATCCTTGTTAACATGTTGTCATGTAACTTAGTGGACTCATAGCCTCACCCTTGTTACAAGCTCTTGTAAACAAGCCCACCACACTGGTAAAATCTCGTTGGCTAACACGCTGTCCTGTATCCCTGAACCCAAAATGCTGGAAGGTCATGTGGGGAAATACAAACACTGCAAATTTTGTATTATGGGATAAAATTTGCATTATATTTGGACATTTTGGAAGAATTGTGGGATTACTGCAGCAATTCAACTCATATTTTATTCATTCAAAGTCATCTGTTTTGTGCATGGAGTTTAAAAAATCACCATAGATGCTTATTATCCCATGATCTTAACAGTGTTACTCACAGTCAAGAGTAGAAGGTATGAGCACTGTTTAGGTTTCCTCTCATGCCACTTCATACCGAGGGCTCAGACCTACAGTTGTTGTGTCACTTAGTTGTACTGTTCTTGCACTCTTAATGTGAATGATGTGTATTTACTGTGATGAAGGTCTGGTATGCCTGTGTGGTGTGGTATACTTATGTACTGTACTCATGTGTATAGTAATGTTCATGAGAGTGTTCTCTGCTGTAATATGCTCTATGGCAACTGTGAGTGATTAGTGTGAATAATGTACCAGTGTAGTATAATGAATGTAGTTGTAAAGTATTTGTCTTTACTCATATATGTATTAAGACTAGAAAGACAACACAGACAATGGAACTGCAATAATCAAGAAGATTCTCTTTCCAAGTTGTTAAAGAATAATAATGAATATACAGTAAATTAACAGTGTAAAAGTCAAGAGCAAATAGCCACATCTAACACTTGGTTACATACCATTTGCCTTGCTTGTGATTAGGGACTTGAGCCTAATAAAGCACTTCTTTAACTGATCATCCTGGCATTATTGGGTCAAATGACTGATACTGTACATGTTATTTGTCTTGTTAAATATGTACTGTTGTAGCAGATATTTGTTTTATTTCCATTCTGGCTACTTGTGAATATAACTCCACTCCCAAGTAAATGGAGTGTAACTAGTGCCCACTAGATCAGAATAGACTTTGTCTCTTATCTGAGGGGGGTGGTCATGGTAGAAGAGCCTACGACTGCTACGTCACTCATACTTCACAACATCTCAGTCATGTACTCCATCCAAAACTTTCAATCAAACAGTTAACGGAACACACCAGATATCTACATCTGGGAAACTACTGTCCCCAGAGAGTTGAGAGGACATTTCACCAGACTACATTTAGCCATCCTCAAACTACAGTACTACTAATACAAAAAAGAATATGCTCTATTCATCTGCACAAGCTTCCTCTCTGAAATGTATAAAAATTTGTAATTAGCAATTCTAGAAAAAGCCATGTAAAGTGAAGACATGCAGAATGAACCTACTTATATTTAGTAAAAGTGGGGTTATGTTTGAGACCAAATATCTCTCTTGTACTTACACTCCTATATCATCGAATTTAACAAAATTCATATACTGTACCTGTATATTACTTAATCTAAAGCAAGGCTTAACAGACAATTATTACTTGTGTACTGTACTCACAGTATGGAATGACCATAGAAAGAATGCAAATGAGCCCATGGATGAGTCAGAGTCAACGCCATCGTCATTGAATTTCTGTTGTTACGTACAGGTGGGGTCTGAAGATTTTCCAACTGAACATTCCCGTTGTCTCGTGAGTGTTTGTAGGCCTGAATGTGAGAAATTTCCTATTTAATCTGGTAGGCCGAAATTAGCTATTTCAATGACAATATTGAATTACTTTGTTACAATATGACTGGAGAATGTCAGTATATCTAGACAAGTTAAACTAGGTTATCTTAAATGTTCCACACACCGTGGACTACTGTAACCATGAAAGTGGATGAGTTGCCATATCAGAATGCATTATATGTTTGGCAGAATTAGTGGACTGCTGTTAACCCCCATGGTTGCCTGCCTCCATTGTATGTCACCGACTCATGGCTCTGTCTTTTATGATAAAATATTATTTATTTGTTATTCATTAATTAGTTTCTATACATTACTGTAATAATCTGTGCTTATTAATAGCTATACCCTTCATATACAATACTGTATATATCTCATAGGTAAAAATAATATCGTCTTTTTACTTTTATCCTCTTTGCCACTGATCGACTCATTAGCTGCTTGGGCAGTCGGTCACGTCTTGGTTATGCACTGTTGGCAAGTACTGGGCATGCACTGGGTCCTGAATGTACCTAAACCTGCTCCAGTGTTGGTCAAATCTGGTCTTGAAACGGCTCACACTTGGTGCCGTCACAACACACACTAGCAGTTTTCTGGACTTGTGGCTTCCTCAACTTTGAGCTGTGACCCTTTCTGTGGTGGGCATCCGCCAGCTCCAGGTATGTACGTTTGACTGAGTAGTGTCCTCTGAGATGTTTATACACTTCAATTAGGTCGCCCATTGTCTGTCTGTAGTATAAGCTTGGCAGTTGCAGGCATTTAAATCTTGGGTAGCTGAGGTGTCGTAGAGCAGGCACCAGCCTGGTGGCCCTCCTTTGGACATTTAACAGTTTATACACTTTTTTGCGAGCCATAAATATATTTGCTACTTAGCTTTTATCTTTATTCAAGACTTATCTTTAGGTCATGAAACCTGCTGATCCCCCATCCTGACATTGCAGGAGACCACAAATCCCCCACCCCACCTCCACCTGACATTGATGAGGTCAGGTCAGTTACATGAAACTCACTAATCTCCTACCACACCTCCATTGCAACATTTCTTAATTTTTTTCATTAAAGAATGGAATCCCCATCATTATTATTGTGTTTATGTGACTGAAGTGAGCAGTGTAACTTTGAAAATGTGTGGGGCTCAGGTTGATGTCTCCACTCCACCTTAAGAGTCCCCTTAGCCTGGAAGGGGACATGTGATGATGACCAGACTTGTTGGCAATGATTAGGGGAGCCTTGTTTAATTGTGTTGTATTGGTAGCATAATAGTGTAAGAACTTTTTTCAGTGATACATGTGTGTGTTCTACTGGCCAGGAACCTATCCCATTGAACCCCATGTTAAAATGATCCTGATTTACTATATTTCGACCTGCGATGGGGTTTTCAGGAACTTAACCCCCATCATAAATAGAGGTTTAACTGTACTGTACTTGGATTCCATCATAAATATCATCTTGAGTTGCTTACCGGGAATTTCATGCCGGGAGGGAATAATGGCAAGGAGTTTTGATGGTGCCATTATGCGAGTGCAGTAAGTAATACAAATGCATATGAACTACTAAGAGATCTGTTGATGGTGAACACAGTTCAGTACATCTGTTACCTGCACCTTCTTTTATCATACAAAAGTACATATCCACAGTTTACAACTACAGTACTCTGTACTATAATATGCAGTAAAATTTATAATCATGATTTCGTTCAAGGAAAACTCAATAAAATTTGTAAGTATTTGTATGAAAATGCTTTATTATTTTCTTTGGAACTAAGACAAGATCTATGGTAAGACATCACATTAAGAGGGGTAAGTTTCTTGTGGTCCCATTGATTTAGTCACTATTTGCAGCTTTTTTAACAATACAGTACCATTTGGTGGATGCCTAAAACTAGTCGACACCATTAAGGGTATAATGTACATCCTTCTGTGTAGGACGTTGAAGTGGGTGTGCCAGAAGACTCCCACAGTGGTTGTGGAGCTTGGTTGCATTACGGGACACTTCAAGAACGTAACTCCAGCCACTCTCGTCCAAGCCACACAGGAGGTCAAATATACCCTACAATATATTATGTATGTTAAAGAAAGAAAATAATTACACAAATGAATGAATGAAAAATACTGTATAAATATTTTTTACATTTATTATAAATATGGTGAATTGTTAATGAAATCTTACTTTCAAACAGAGTCCAAAGTCAAATGGCACTTCTAATACAAGCTGCTCCCTACTCAGCACCTGAAGGCATCTAATAACGTGTCGTGTTGCGTCTCTGTAACAAAGCACGTTGGCACATGGACCTTCATTGTTGAGTGGCAGAAATTTGACACCGACTGCATAAGAGCATCAAGATCGTCTTAGTGACGTGAATGTGTAAATCAGTGCAGGATTTTTAATGTTATGCGTAATTGTATATTGAAATATTCTCCCTACTCGATTGGACCAATAGGCTATTGGGATACAACCGTAAAACCACTGCCATATGCCAAGATTTATTTCTGAAAATTTTAAAGAGGTGTGTCCATGGCTGTGACTGACTGTCATAAGGATGATCAGAGTTTAGTACTGTACCTTTAGCTAGGACAGTAACAGATTGAAACCAAAAATAAATTGAAGCAAAATATTTTTCTTTGAAGGCAAGCAACAGGAACGAGTGCCTGTAAGAAACTGAAGTGCATTATTGCTACCACAAAGAAAGTTTTTTTCTTTGATTTTTAAAGGACTGTGATTGTGCATATGATCCACTATTCAAAGGGAGATACATTGTACATCGTGAGAGCACAAAGAGATACCAACAACTTGCTGAGGAGAACTGGACAAACGAAGGTGTCGGTGAGGTCAAGACCGGCAGGACAGCTCGGTGATTTTTTAAATAATAGTCTGCCACAATGGCATAATCACTCGCACATCTCAGTTCACTTACATTACAATTAGCAGGTGTGATTATAAAGGAAGTCATCCCAGCGAGGGGTAAATTTCTTTGTCAGAATATAGTGAAAGATTACGAAGGTTGGCATCAGGCTCCCCTCCCAACACACCAGACACGAGGCCTACTGTGGGAACATAGCTGAGTCGTGGGGCTTTGAAAGGTCCTTGACAGGCAGGCACAAAAGCAATTGTAATAAGTATTATTATTATTAAACCGACAGTTAGAATTATATCACATCGTAACTGGGCTTAAGACTTGAGAAGATTCTTACAGAGTCTGGACATCCCCCCCACTAGCTCCCTTCCCCTGGATTGCCAACGGCGACAGCTGTCAAGCGCTGTGAGTCCCCACAGGTGTAAGTATGTAAAAGGAAGAAGACCGTTTATGACAGGACATGGAGAACCAGGGGTTATAACTTCAGGGTCACCAAGTAGTTTGCTGACATGCAATTACTGCAAGGGGACATGGTCTAGGACAGACTGTGGGGGTCTGACCGCGTCAACATTTAGGACGTTGCAGTAAAGCATGAAGGCTGTTGCTGGTACGGTCCTGACTGCATAACCAAAGTAAACGAGGCTATTGCATATCATAAAAGAGAGAGAAACTTAGAGACAAAAATAGGTGAAGCTGGATCCTTGCTTGTTGCCAAACTAGAGCAAGTTGGGAAAGAGATCCTCACTAAGACTGTGGAAGTAGATGATAGAATGGAGGGAATAGTGAAGAAGAGTTATGCTCAGGCTTTAGGAGGGCCACAGAAGGTGAAGGAGAGTAATGCAGGATCAGAACAGGTCCTTCAGCAGCTAGGGACTCTGAAGAAGTGTGTGTTGAAGAGATGGCAACTAGCAGACCTACTGTTAGGAAAGAGGAGGAACAATGGGAATGTTTCGAGTGCAGGAACAACATAATAATGTCTGGAGTCCCTGAGAGCCAGTCGGGGGAAGCTGAGAGTAGGAAAACACGATAAAATTAAGTTTGAGAATATTTGTACAGAGGCTCTGAATATGTTAGCCCCCCCCCCCCCTCTCTCTCTCTCAGGATGTGAGGAAGTTAGGACAAAAGCAGAACAAAGCTCGTCCCCTCAGGATCACACTAATGAGTGAGGATAAGGAATGGGAAGTTATTCAGCATGCAAAAAACTTAGCAAGAAGTAATGCACTTTGGAATATATTCATACACCTAGATCACATGGCAATGCAGAGGGAACAGTACAAAAAAACTCCTATGATGCTTCAAGCATAAGGAGGAGGATTCGACGAGGAATGGGGATGGAGGTACTTGGGTTAGAAACAAGGAGAAGGTAGTGGAAACAAGAGCGCCAGCATAGAACCAGGGGACACCCTTCATCCACTACCTCCCACCCAGGAGGAGGCGAGTGCCATGTAAACAATGTCGTCTCTGACCACAAAATGCAATGTACTGTATTTAGTAAATACTGCAGCTGCTGAGAATGGAGGGAGGCCGGAGTCACTACCAAGATCAGAGGCTTTACCGAGAACAAATTCTGACTTGAAAGTCCGGTACACTCATACTGACACGTTCCTCGACAAGCAAGCAGTGTTTGAAGCACTACTGAAGGTACATCAACGCGATATAGCAGGTGTTGTATAAGAACAGGAGAATCAACCCGGAGGAATGCGAGTTCAATGTAAAGTAGACGGATGTGACTCATTTACGAACCTTCCTCAAGCAACTTGCAAGAGGGGTGTGGTTATCTATGATAGGCAAGACCTTAGAGCCAGCCAGGCGAGGATGTTTTAGAAGAATCCAAGTGGTGTAAAATTAAATTAAAGGGAAGGGACTTACTTATTGTTGGGTCTATCTACAGATCCCCAAACTGTAGCTTATTAAACCCAAGGAACTTAAAAGCCTTAATAGACAATGCATTGGTGCTCAACCTTAACCACCTCCTTGTCATGGGGGACTTTAACTATGGCGACATCGACTGGAGAAATGAGTTTACGCCAGATGACCTAAATAAGCCCTCTACTCTTTTAGTAGAATCTCGGAGATTATTTTCTGTTCCAACATGTTAAAGACCCGCCACATTACAGAGGGGAGCAAACACACAAGCCACTGGACCTCATCATAACAAACGAGGAGGGTATGGTGGCCAAACTGGAACATCTAGCCCCAGTTGGCACCAGCCACCATAAAATGTTGTCCTTCAGATTTAACTGTTAGTACTTGGTTCGTGACAAAACCAGGCCAAGGTGCAAATATTACAAGGGAAATTAAGATGGGAAGAGATGAGGGGCATCCACTGGCCTGACCCACTAAGGTACAAGAATGCAGACACTATGCTGAATATCATAACCAGTAAAGCGAACCATTTGATTGATAAATATATAACTAAGACAAAACCCAGTGTCTCCAGGAATACAAAGTTAAGAAGAAAATTCAAGATGTGGGTTCGGACAAATGAGGAGTGGGACATAAGGATGTATGCTAGATCCAGGAACCAAGCAAAGTCAGGGTGTAGAAGGGCTGAAAAAGAGTTCCAGAGCCGGATTGCCAGTGAGGTCAAGTCAAACCCAAAGGCATTTTACCGCTATACAAAGTCAAAATTAAAAACGCAATTAGGCATATCGGACCTGAGGCTTGAAGATGGTAGTTACGCAGTTTCTTTTCCTCGATGTTCACAAGAGAGGACGCGAACAATCTTCCTGCATTTGAGGACATGCGGTGTGACACAGTACTGACCCACATTGTGTTCTCAGAAGAGGGTATAAGAAATAAAATGTTAAAGCTAAAGGTTCATACGAGTCCCGGCCTTGACACGGTGCATCTCAGTGCCAAGAGAGTTGTACAATGAGCTTGCTGAGCCCCTGAAGATCCTGTTCTGTAAATGCCTGGATGAGCAAAAGGTCCCCAGTGATAGGAAAATGGCTTATATGAGTCCTATACTCAAGAAGGGCGATCGTCACTCCATAAATAATTATAGACCAGTGAGCCTGACCAGCATAGTATGTAAAGTTCTTGAGAGCATTATAAGAGATGCCATGATGGAACATCTACTAGGAAACAACCTTGTAAAGGACTGCCAACACGGTTTTATGCCGAGGCGCTCCTGCTTAACACAATTGTTCAAGTTATTGGATATTTGACCTAAATTCTGGAACAAAACGATAATATAAACAATATACCGGGGCCCCTATATTAACAAATGGTTCAATTAACAAAATTTTGGTTAACGAATTAGCTCCCATAAGGACTTTCAGTTCCATTAACGAAAAAATTTTGATTAACGGCAGCCTTACGAGAAACACGCTTCATCGTGCGCATCAGCTGATCGGCTAGTCCGCCAATACAGTAATTGGTTCTATGTTTACATTCATTTCCAGTGGAGTAAATATGAAGAACGTTGTGCTCTTAAATATTTTTGCATTTTTTATATTAAAATTATTGGTCATTTTGAAATTTAGTTAACATGTTGATAATATACACAGTACAGGGAACAGTTTTTGTGTGCCTTTCAGCTGATCAAATCACCCACCATCGCTTCTCAGCTTAACTTTGTTTACAGTGGAGTGAACATCGAGTATGTTGGTCTCTTGAATATTTTTGCATTTTTTATATTGAAATTATTGGTCATTCTGAAATGTAGTTAACATATTGATAATGTACAGTGCAGAAATTATTATGAAACACGAAGAAGGCATTAGAACCAATGCACTCTGTAAAGAATATGGCATGTCATCATTGACTGCCTCTACAATCAGCTGTTTGATATGTAAACAAAGCTGCCGGGAATACGACATACACACCTCAAAGTAAGTTAAAATACAGTATTCCATTGTTTTTTATTTATTAATATACAGTATACTGTACAGTACAGTACTACTGTATTTAGTTTATATTTAACTTTTTTTTTAATTCTATTACCGGTACAGTAGAACGTCCATATAACACAAGATACGTTCCAAGAGAGGTCGCTTTAAACCGAATTCGCACTAAATCGAAGTGTTGTTTCAATGGAATAATTTAGTTTGGTATTTGAGAGAAACACAAAATACTAAAAAGACTGAGAGTCTACCCAGATGCACCTCAGCCCATCTCCTAGAATAAACTAAACATTGTTTTTTGTAGTTTTATGTTAAAAGAAACACTCATAAATCAACACAGCTAAAATTATGGGACGTGAAATGGTCTGTTTACTAGCGATCAGCTGATGGGGGATGAAGTGATATGTTTGACAGTTGATGCCAAGGTCTAGTGCTTATTTATTTATCTGTCCTTGAGAGTGATTAAGTTTTTCTCTTATAAAATGTCACTGAACTGACATGGGAGAATATAATTTACATTGCTGGAATTCTTATAAGATAGTGATTAGTTTGAATATATACATGCTATAGTTCACATTAGAAATACAAATTTTAGTTCTAATTAATTTTATTACAAATGGCTAACAAATTTATCTCTTGTGCAAAATATATGACGTTAATACTCAAATTATTCGCTGTCTTGCAAGGATTCTAACATTGCAAATTATATTCTTCTAACTTTAGTCTGTGATATTACATAAGATAAAAACTGTAAGCCTATAACCACCCAACCCTGGCTGGGAAGATGGAGGAGGGAGAGGGAGGGGAGGAGAGGAGAGAGGAGGGGTGGGAAGGGAAGAGAGGGAAGTGACAGTGACATGTTTGACAGTTGGGGCCAAAGGTCTAGTGAAGTATTTATTTGTTTATTTATGTCCTTTAGATTGAGTTTTTGTTTATAAAATGTCATAGAAGTAACCGGGGAGAATATAATTTACAGTGCTAGAATTCTTATAAGATAATGATTAATTTGAATATAATCATTCTATAGTTTGCACTAGACAAAAATTGTAGTAATCATTTAGGACATTATTTTGAGTACATGTACAGTACAGGTTTGCCCTTAGGACAGTGTAGCGTGCCCAGAGAAACATTAGGCGTGAATTTTAAAATATGATGCGCCAGATTGACTTGCGCAAAATAGGAAAGATTCGCTTTAAATTAAAACATTGTCCTTAATTGTGGGTGTCTCTTTAAATCAATAATCTTAAATTGAATCACTTTAAATCAACGTTCTACTGGATGCAGTACTGTGCTTTGTATATACAGGTATACTTTTTCTGTGAGTTGGAAACAATTACCCAATATTCCACTGAAATAATAGATTCACTTAACAAAATTTTTGGTTAAGAACCGACTCTGTGGAACCAAATGTGTTCGTCAATTGAGGAACCACTGTATACCTAGATTTTGCCAAGGTATTCAACAGCGTACCCCATGAAAGGCTGCGAATTAAACTGGAAGGGTTAGGGATGTGGGGATATGTTCTAGCGTGGATCGGAGACTTTCTCCATGACCGCAAGCAGTGTGTGGTGATTAATGGCACGAATCATCATGCGTACCCATGAAAAGCAGGATACCACAGGGCCATGTATTGGGCCCGTTGTTGTATGTTTGCTTCATAAATGACATGCCTGAAGCTATATATTCCTCCATACAAATATCTGCGGATGATGCCAAGTTATTTAGGGAAATTAAGAATCAAACAGACTGTGAAGAGCTGCAGAAAGATCTATACGAGCTTCAAGAGTGGTCGAGGAAATGGCTGCTAAGATTCAATGTCATGAAGTGTAAGAGGTTGCACCTGGGTTGTACGAACAGCAAGGAGGTCCCAACGGGACAAAGAAACTGAATTAATGGAGATTGAATGTGAAAAGGACTTGAGTGTGTATGTCAACAATGAACTTAAGTTCTTGGGCCATTGTGAGAAGAAAGTGAATCAGGCAATGAAACTAGTAGGTCTTATAAGAAGGTTGTTCAGATATCCAGATGGTCTGTCCCTTGTAATGATCTTCAAGAGTAAGGTGCTTCCCCATCTGGAGTAGTGTCACCCCGTCTGGTCCCCGAGATATGCTAGAGACTGTCAGTTGATTGAAAATCTCCAAAGGAGGGCCACCAGACTGGTACCTCAGTTATCCATATAGATAAGAGCACCTGCAACTGCCTAGCAAGTCATGACCTAATTGAGGCAATACTCAGTTGAGTGTCCATATCCGAAGCTGGCAGATGCCCACCATGCAATGGGTCACAGCTCAAGGTTGAAGAAGCCTCAAGTCCAGAAAACTGTAAGGGTGAACTTTTTTGGAGTGAGAGATTTGTGAACTCTTGGAACAACCTGCCAGAGAGTTCTGTGATGGCACTGAGTTTGAGCTGTTCCAGGTCCAGACCTGACCCACACTGGAGCAGGTTCAGGTACATTCAGCAGCCAGTGCATGCCCAGTATCTGCCAAGAGTGTGTAACAGAGACGTGACCGACCGCCCAAGCGGCTAACGAGCCGATCAGTGGCGAAGAGGATAAAAGTAAAAAGTAATGAAAGATGGTCCTGAACGAGTTAGAGAGCAAGTTACTGAAGGCCTTCAATCTCGGTGCATTATTTCCTATGACCACTGTAACAAACATATAATGTAAGTCAAACCTAAAAAAACAAAGAGAAAACTGTCAGAAGTTTTGGGCTCTGGAATACTAATAGACTTACCTGTACAAGCACTCACTCCTCGTGAGAAGCTCGAGACCTATACTATGTTAGAAAAAGGTTATATTAATCTAACAATACCTCTATAACTTTGTTAATACATTAGACACTAACCTCACATTTGTTTTCATCTGAAGGAGCCTCATGCATATATAAAACATCTAGGAAAAAATGTGGGCTCTGAATGAGGTGTGTAAACACAGCTTTACCCCCAAGAAACTGTGGCAGGCACTGTGACCTTCCATAAAACACAACTGTAAATAAAAATGAGAATCAGTGAGTGGACAATATGTTGTTCCTTCTGATTTAAGTTTTTCCTTAATATAAATCTTTATATATTTTCAAATGTTTCTAACATACTGTACTGTATTAATCTTTACACATCCAAAAATTTCAAATTTATTCATCTGCAATATCAAAAGCAAACTTGAATACAGTACAGTTATGGGACCAATTATCTGGCATGCTTGGGACCTGGGGGTTACCAGATAGCATGTTTTTTCCAGAATTTGGAGAGCAAAACCTAATATATACAGTAAACCCTCGATAACTCAGCATTTGATAACTCAGAATTTCATATAACTCGGCATGGATAAGGTCTCAGAATGTATTAGTATAACTCAGGAAATGCCGAGATCTGTAAAATTATCTGGGAAAATCTCGGCATATCTGACCACCTACATCACCTACCATGCCTCTGTGTCACTTACCATACCTCTGTGTCACCTCCCATGCCTGTCACCTACCATGCCTCTGTGTCACCTACCATATCTCTGTGTCACCTACCATACCTCTGTGTCACCTACCATACCTCTGTGTCACCAACCATACCTGTGTCACCTACCATGCCTCTGTGTCACCTACCATGTCACCTACTACCTACCATGCCTCTGTCACCTACCATACCTGTCACCTACCATGTGTCACTACCTGTGTCACCTACCATGCCTCTGTGTCACCTACCATGCCTCTGTGTCACCTACCATGCCTCTGTGTCACCTACTATACCTGTCACCTACCATGCCTCTGTGTCACCTACCATGCCTCTGTCACCTACCATACACTACCAGGAAATATGAGGAATAAATAAATATAATACCAACAAAAATGATGTACATTATTGATATATAAGTAAATAAAAGCCAAATGAAAGTTTAACACAGTCGCCATTTGCATACACTCCCTATTTCACCATAGTAACAAAGACCGGCTGGGATGCCAATTGCCTAGCAATGCTCCCCCCCCCCCTACACTTTGCACCCTCCCTTCCTTCACTGAGCCAGTTAACTCATGTGCAAAGAAATTTATTTATTCCTGTTATGTGTTTACCCTTAGGACAATTATTTCTTTTAACTTTTTTCACAATATGTATATAGGATGATGTGTGTATGTAACCGAGTAAAAATAAATGAAGAAAGTTACGTATATTTGCCCAAAAATACGAGTTGAAAAACAACCATAACACCTCACAGCTTGATCCAGTATCCTGGTGGTTACAGTGATGAGACTAACCTGGCTACAATGTCATGATTAATCACTATTCCCTCTGTAAACATTAATAATATGAGTAAATCCAATGAAATATGGTAGGGAGGGAGGAGAGTTACCAGAGCAGACGATGCTCAACTAGCAGTCACTTGATTTTATCACTCCCTTTACTCGCACCTGTTGCCAGACATATGATTGAAATACAGTCTCTCCTATACTTAAGACATATTCGACTTACGACAACCCGGACATACGACGGCCATGGTCATAAAAAATATTTTTCACATTACGTATTTTTGAGTCCCGACATCAGTGATCGCGCTGTGTACTGACAACATTTTTTTTTGTAATTCCTTTTAAAATGGCTGGCAAGCGTAAAAATGAGAGTTCTTGTGGTACCGAGAAGAAAAAGAGACACCCATTTTAGAATTTCTATGTATTATTTTTGCCTTTTCGATTTATGACCTGGTTGTTGGGACGGAAACCCGTCGTAAGTCGAGGAGAGACTGTACATAGCTTTTAGTCTACAGTAATTTGAAAATGGTGACGGGCACAGTGGTAAACAAATTATATAAACCGAGATGAAGCAATGAACAACACGAGCGGTGGCGACAGGACACAGACTGAATGGATGTAAACAAGCCCCACACGCCAAGCGAAGTGTGACGCATTTGGTGGAATTTAACGGAATCACATTCGATTCAGTGAAATAGTTCAGTAAATCGAGCGAACATAACGGAAAGGTTGATTTAGCGGAAATTTTGATTCAATGAACAGGGGTAGTTCAAATTAATTCGCTAAATTGAGACAATACTGTATTTAGCCAAAAAAATGGCTTTAAAAGAAATGTGAACAAATTTATATTTTGCTAAGTAATAGTGGTGTAAGTTTTGCATTCTGATGAGTGCACCCAGGCTGAGTACAGATTATTAATTTTTACCCTCCAGGTGCAAAAGATAATTGTACATATTGAGCATAGCACTAAGACTGCTTGTTAAAGGGCCAGACAAAGTATCACTTATGCTAGAAGGGCCAGGGACACTAGGAGAGGCATCAGGAGGCACCACACTATCACCATGTGCTGCAATCTATTTAACCGTTTTACATTTTCCCACCCTTCCACCCTCACCAGCAGCATGAGACATGATTCAAAACTCTAACAACACTATTTCGAATTTATTAACTCACTGTGATGCATGACAAATTAGCACAACCCACAAGAAAATGTGTGGGAATTGTGGGTCAAGGTTATACAGTATGTACCCTGGTTCCTTTAAACACAAAAGGGAGACTGGTGTAGCAACCTTGGAGTGTAGTCTACATAGTTGCCAGATCACGCTGACATTGCTAAATGTGCAGCTTGCGTATTTAGAGTTCATACAAAAACATAAAATTATTTTATTTTAATTTTTGACTTAATATACAAATTTGTGTATGAAAATCCTAAAGCAATAATTTATATAACCAAATAGGTTGAAAAGTTTTTTTGGGCAGGTAAAAAAAACTCGCCTTGTATCATTACAAAGGTACAGAAATACTCACTAGTTCGGAAGACACATGGGGGAGGAGCAACTGCTGGGTTGGAACACTGAGGTAGAGAGATCTGGCGTGCAATAAGGTCAAACAAAAGACTCAGATCACAACGACTTGTGGCTACAGCATCTTCTAATTCATCTAGCTCTGACATTATCTCCCTTGGGTTATTTGTGAAGTCGTGCAGCTATAAAGAAGAAGATACACCATTAATTTCAAGATGATGTATCTGAATACTTACCGTCATTTTATTACTTCACACTTAAGTGAACCATACAGTAATTGTTTACCATTCTCAATGTACATGAATGAATGAAATGATATATAATTATTGGTACATACAGACATATGCCTGATTTTACATAGTGAAAGCGGGCTGTGCAGGTTATGTAAAACAATTACAGGTACAGGATACTTGTCTTGGGAAAGTTACTTATGACAAATTTTTTAAAGAAATTTGCTTGCCCAGATTTATTTTATGGGAAAGGTTAAATGAATACAGTGGAGCTGCAATAATAAACAAAATACAAATTTGTGGGAACAGTACCTCTATTATTACCTCTTTTTTTTTGTGGTCAAATATTCATAATTCATGGCACATGGACTTGAAAAATCACTTGCCCTGCCCCTAGTCTAGGCATGTCTGGGCTGCCAGGCACCGCTAATATGCACAGTCCGAGTGAAAATAGGTCCCATAGACAACCTAGACAATGTGGATACAATATACTGTATTATATATCGAGCCTACTGTACAAAATGAGGCAGTGTGGCCGGCGCTACACCTGACTGCCTGGGTGCACTCAGGGTGTCCTGTGACTGAACCAACAACTCTAAGGACAAGAGGTGAGTGTAGTAATCACTCGGTTACTACATTCCTCAAGCTGAGTAAACCATTGCACTATCAAACTAAATGGAGGAAGGTTAGTACTAAATTGTAATTTTGTATAATATGCTACAATACAAAGGTACACTTCAGTATTTATATATGTACAGAAATAGACATTAAGATACAGTTTTGTAATTAATGAATAAAATAATTCCAAATGTTTCTACAATAACTTCCTGTGTTTCCAGATTTTTTTGAGGGATTTATGGGAGCTGTATAATGGTGCAATTTGGAGAGTTATGGTTGTGTACACTGGCAACATACCCATATTGGTGACTCATGAAGCACCACTAAGGCAAACTTGTGCCTGGAATCTATTGCATGTTTGTTCTGGAGGAAGAGAGTGATGGCTCGCTTCACCATGTACAAGGATGAAAACTTTGAACCATCAGCCAGCTTGTACGAGGTATTTCCATCTTCTCTGCACACATCAACCACCAAGATCTTTAAGAAAAATATTACTTGCTGTCAATGGAGTCTTCAACATTTTAGAATCTAATTCTCGGTGACCTTGGCATAGTTATAACCGCGTATGACATGAATCAGCCTAACTTAATGACCTAAACATATGTTTTGGGTAAATACAGTATAGTGTACAGTATAGATGTTGTGTTATCCCTCCTTGCTACCCACAACATTGAAGAAAGGCAAAGTTGACAAGTTAAAATAATGAGTGAATAATCTAGGGGTTGAAATACGTGGATGCAGCAAGTAAGGAACACACACACAAGAATCACTGTTTTCGTGACAGACAAATTTATGTTATGGAAGGGATAAGAAGATTATTAAGTAAACTGAGTAATTTAATAGTGCATACTTATATCATTAAGTACAGTATTGATTAATATAGCTAATTAAGTACATTACATAACACAAGTAAAACACAAATATGCAATTATCAAAACGCTGCAGTTATCAGAACACACCAGACTATTACCCAATTATTCTTACTTTAAACATTAATTACACCTACTATATACAACAACACAAAACCCTGATAGAAATGGCAGCTCAGGTAGCGAGTCTAACTTATGGCCAACCATAAGTAACCAGGGATTAACGCCGTAGTCCACTACCATCACAACACCACCAGCAGTAGTCTTTAATACCGTAGACCACAGAGAAGAGACTGAGCTTACCAGGCAGACAACCTTGCCTCAATACCTCGGGCTCATAGTCAGATGGGAAACTGGTTCTGAATCGTGCTCACTGAGGTCAAGTAGCTTCGTGATACAGTTTCTTCTGGTGTCAAGTTGGAGCAAGTAATGGTTATGGTGGTAGAGTGAGGAGGAGACAGAGTCGTCACAATGTTTTGTGGTATGTGCACTAACTGTACACGGTATCAGCCAATTTTTTAAACATTCGTGCTACTTATTATCCCAAAAGTGCCCTCCGAGCCGTAATTAATTTTTTTAAACCAAATACATATGATTTGGTTCAGGTTATTATTTTGTAATCTGAATTGTTATAAGAACATTTCGGGATAAGTCTTCATGTGTGGGTGGGCACCTGAATACTTATCCCGAAAGTTCCAACTAGTTATTTATGAACAGATGGTCTCTGAAATACAATACAGGTACAGTGGTCCCTCGGTTCAAGAACACAATTGGTTCTACAGAGTCGTTCGTTAACCGAATCTATTATTTCAATGGGATATTGGGTAATTGGTTCCAACTCACAGAAAAGTACATTCAAAGTATAAACAAAATGCAGTACAGTACAGTACTGTACACTTACTTTGAGTTGTGTATGTAGAGTAACCAATAATTTTAATGAAAAAAATGTAAAAATATTCAGAAGACCAACAAACTCGATGTTTCCTCCACTGTAAACTAAGTTAAACAGAGAAGCTTTGGCGGGTGAGTCAAGCGGCTGATGGGTGCACAAAAACTAGTTCCCTGTACTGTATATATTATCAATATGTTAACTAAATTTTAAAATGACTAATAATTTTAATATAAAAAATGCAAAAATATTAAAGAGCACAACTTTCTTGATATTTACTCCACTGGAAACGAATGTAAACATAGAACAGAATTGGCAGACTAGCCCATCAGCTGATCAAAATCATAATACTATAGTGTACTGCACTGTACTTACAATGTGTTCAGGGCAGTTAATCCTGGGCACGTGTCTCTCCACTGTCACACTTCCAAATTGTTCAGTGACTTCCAGGGCCTCTGATGGTGAAGAGCCTCCTGATGACCGTTCCTCAGCAGCCATTCCTGAAATGTCACTTGCTTGGTGGGTGCCATGCCTTTGTCTTTCATTGACACATTGGTTTTACAAATAGAATGTACAGTATATGAAATGGTTGAGGATAGATAAAATAATTGTTCTACTGATTCCTCAGTTAAATGTGCATTATACAGTACAGTACAGTATATAAAAATAAAGGGAATGTGTTATATAAGGTTGCCACCTTAAACTGTATACATATCCTAAAGCTCTTGATGTGTAGATTCACTGTACTTTTTCTGCCTATAACACTACTGTGGCACCACAGCCTGCGCCTATATGGCAGACAAATTATCAATGAATCCTTTTAGCAGGAACTGAGCAATGAACACTGCTGATGTTCAGTAGTTAATTTCTTCTAGAATGATGGGAACATATCACTACAGTACTTATCAATTGTTTCTGTGCTGAAAGCATGTTGGTGGCAGTGGTGTTGTGGGGGTTAACACTTAGAAGTTGCCAACACCTACTTATGTATGGAGTTTTATACTGTATAGAGAGAAGGAGAAAAAAATCTATAACGTTTCTGTCGGAAATTTATGTTTTACTGTACTTGTATTTTTATCGATAAAATTACCCACAATATTAGTTGTTCAAAGTGTGCAAGGCTTTGAAGTACAGTGGAGGGAACATGTGAGGTAAAACACAAAAATAAATAAAAAACACCAAACAAACCTATGAAAACCTTACCTAACATTTCCTTACTTGTAAAAATGTTAAGAATCACTTTTGAGTTTATGGATCCCTCCCCATCTGAACACCGAAAACACCACCATCACATACTAAACACCGAAAACACCACCATCACATACTAAACACCATCACAAACTAAACACTGAATCCACCATCACATACTAAACACCGAAAACATCACCACACACTAAACACCGAAAACCACACCATCACATACTAAACACCGAAAACACCACCATAACATACTAAACTCCGAAAACTACACCATCACATACTATACACCGAAAACACCACCATCACATACTAAACACCAAAAAAGTCATCACATACTAAACACCGAAAACAGCACCATCACATACTAAATACCGAAATCACTACCATCACATACTAAACACCAAAAACAGCATCATCACATACTAAACACCGAAAACTACACCATCACATACTAAACACCAAAAACATCATATACTAAACACCGAAAACATCATCACATACTAAACACCGAAAACATCATCACATACTAAACACCGAAAACATTACATACTAAACACCGAAAACATCACCACATACTAAACACCGAAAACGACACCATCACATACTAAACACCGAAAACTATTAATCACATTCCTGGGCCCCAAAAAGGAATTAAATATTAAGTTAAATATTAAGTAAATTACAGTATTAACAAAACAAATAAATAAACACAGTGATACAGCTAACATGAACAGTTGTCAGTGAAAGGAATATAGAAGTGAACAAAGGAATATAGAAGTGAAGAAAGGAATATAGAAGTGAACAAGGGAATATAGAAGTGAAGAAAGGAATATAGAAGTGAACAAGGGAATATAGAAGTGAACAAAGGAATATAGAAGTGAACAAAGGAATATAGAAGTGAACAAAGGAATATAGAAGTGAACAAATGAATATAGAAGTGAACAAAGGAATATAGAAGTGAACAAGGCAAAATACCACCAACAGTACAATTAACAGTTTCACATCAGGGTGACCTTAGAATGAGTTAACCGTTACATTAAGCTTAAATACCAAGAATCAGTGAACTTGGGTTATCACAAAACATATGATGTGGATCTTGCAGAGCTGACAGTCAGTATAAGAGATAGGTAAGACTAGCGCACCTTACTCTACCAGTCTCAGTTACCTTGACAGGAATATAGAAGTGAACAAATGAATATAGAAGTGAACAAAGGAATATAGAAGTGAACAAGGCAAAATACCACCAACAGTACAATTAACAGTGTAACTCAGGGTGACCTTAGAATGAGTTAACCGTACCTCCTATACCTACCTATGTCAGTTTGAAATAAGGAACTCACTGCTGTACTCCCCCAGGTGATGTTTTTATTCAACAGCTGATTAGTACAAGTGATAGAAGGCTGCCTGGGATCCCCTCCTGATGGGGTTGTAGGGGTCATTAAGGCTGATCACAGATGGAGCAGTTCACTGAAATTAAGCTGTGTCTTTCTGCTCTTTTGGTTGATTAACTTTAAGTGAATCATCTGAGGGATTGAAATATTTGTGTTAATGAGGTAGTGAAGACCCCGGAGTTGGGAGGTAATATAATAAAGGAAAATGAATTGTTTTAGTGAGGTCTTGGGGTCAGTGAGAAGGCGTCGTCGTGATGCTCCTTTGTCAGGGACGGTGATCAAGGTTGCTTGTCTCCAGGATCTATTGCAACACCTGGCAGGCAACACCACTAAACCTCTCAACACAATGGGTAACGCCGCCAGTGAAATTGAAAATGGATCTTCTCCCAAGAAAAGTTTACAGTGGTCTAGTGGCTGCCGCCCTAACTATGATGAACCCCCTGAGTTTTTGGTCAAACTCGCCAAGGTAATAATTTCTTAAGTGATTACCTATATAAATTATTTATTGTGTATTGGGTAAAATTTAGTTTCCTGTATTTAGTTATTCAAACCTAACCTAACCTAACCTAACCTAACCTAACCTAAATTCCTGAGATTCCCCGGATGACTGAAACAAAATTAATATCGTGTATTGTACTGTACTTGACTCATTCTGGAGTAATTAGTCCTGAAACAGATCACATGTAAGTTATTATAATTATTACAGGTAAAAATTATGGAAAGGTCTTGTACAGCAATCTTATGTCGAGTATTTAACAGCATAAAATAATGTGTGTCATTGGCACTAGGTGATTAGAAACTTTCTGAAGGGTAAATTTGCATTGTCACACTGTTCACTTTTAGCAAGTAAAAAATATATTTTTCTAGTGTATTTGTGTGTTTAGACCGAATAAGACCTTCATTTTTGGCGGAAATTAGCCGGGTTTTTTCGATTTTTTTTTTCGTTTGACTTTTTCTGAAAAAAAAAGTGGCTAAGCGACTAAAAAATACACAAAAAAACAATAGAAAAATAAAAACCTAACCTAACCTAACTTAACTGACTCTCACCATATGATGGAATCACCTATTTCTTACCTTATTGGCCTGGTTCTTGTTCGTCGTTGCATTCTGGGATTCTTACACAGTGCCATATATGTTGGTCTTTGTGATATTTACATTGTCTTGCTCTTAGTACACTTTACTGAGGTTGGAAGAACACCATGCGATCGAAAAAATGCTATAGTTTCTACATTTTTTTCCAAAAACTCGCAATCAGCTCCATATACTTTGTGACATCCATCGCAGACTTCCATGGTCGGAACTGATCTTGAATTTCAAAATATGAGAGACCCAAAATAAAACTCGATTTTGATTAGGCCAAATATACTCTGAATTAAACCCAAAACCATTTTAATTGGTTCCAAAAGCAAAAACACTTTTGATTGGCCGCGTGACGTATACGGGTACGCATGCGCGTCATGATTTATGAAGGAGACGCGAGAGACACGCAGTGTTGGATGAGGGGCAGACGATAATGGCGGGAGGTTAATGGAAGAAAATATACATTTTTTTGGAAAAGCAATCACCGTTATTATACATTTCCGCCGGTAATGTTGTACTGTAGATGAAAATTATCTTATAATTAGACGTCTTATTCGAATATGATAATAGATTAGTGTTGGAATGAACTGTGTGTAAACGCAATAATACCTTCTGAAGTACTATGTATCATATAGGGGTTTTACAAAGGTGTGCCCATTTCATCACCAACCCGTTTCGTCACCACATGTTTTACCCTTTTCTTCACCACTGTTTTTACCCGTTTCGTCACCGCGTTCATTCCCATCACCATACATTTCAGAAAATTCTTTCATAATTAATACATCAATATGTACATGAAAATTTAACAATTTGCCAAAATAACTGTTGCTTGGGATAGAAAATAATTAAAACCCCTAGTTTACAAAATTGTAATACAAAATTATGCCTCGGCAAAACAATACATTGGATTATGCAAGCATCTCACTTAGACAATTTATTAAAGACAAATTAAAAATAAAAACGTTATTACTCGTGCAAGCATCTCACTTAAACAATTTACTAAAGACTAAAATGAAACAAAAATAAAAACATTGTTACAACGCCTGCAATCATCTCACTTAAGCAGTATGTGAAAGACTAAAATAAAAAAATTAAAACATATTACTCATGTAAGCTTGGAAGAAGGCACTTGACAATTTTCTAGGAAATTAGAAGTGGTTTTTTCTTCATATTCATCCCACAACTTCCTGAGACGGACTTGTTTGTCATGTTTTGATTTTTTTTGTGCACGATTTTAGCTTGTGCTCAGCACAAGTGTAATTTCTATTCATTTAACACTTATGCCCCAGGTGATGTGCTAAAACACACGCCATTTCCCGCCACTGTTTAAATGCCCAGCGTGGGTTATCAGGTTCCCGTGTAACTATTTGCGTGTCACGCCACACCTGGGCCACAGGGAAGCTTCCTGAACATAATTACCTACTTTTGTTTGTTTCATTTTCATTGTTTGTCCATTTTATCATGTTGTATCAAAATAATATTGCTAAAAGTAGTGTAGTATTACAGGAAAATAATGCTATGATTATGTTATAAATATATTTATTTGTGGAATTATTATTGTTTTATTCATTACTTGCTCTACCAAACACATAGACAGCCAGACAGCCTGGTGTGTGTAGCCGAGCACTTGTTATGAAAAATAATGCAAATAAAATATTTAAATGAATTAGTTATAGCAAGTAAGTATTATGATCAGTAAATATATACATTACTGGCCACCTCAGACACAAAGGCAAGGTAAAAATAGCTGGCAAGTGTGTAGCTGACCACGCGGTCAACTGTCAAAACAACACTGTCCCCTTATCTCCCTCACCCCTGTGGCCCCAGGGAAGTTTCTAAAGGGTCAATGTACTGTATAGTTTTTCTTACATATTTTTTTTTTTTTATCATTTAAAAAGGTTAAAAATTATTTTTGGAATTACTCCCAGCGGCACCCTAACCCGGGGCTTAAGGGTTAAAATAATAACTTAAAATTTATCGTTCTAATACCAGCGACTAACAGACTGTTAGTGGTGATGAAACAGATTTGATATTGGTGATGAAATGAGTTTTTTGGTGATGAACTACGTTGGTGACGAAATGGGGTGTATCCATCATATGCAGTAAGTCCGCGCTTAACTTCGTCCTGCTTAACGTTGTTTCGGTACTACGTTCCTAAAAATTTAAGAGACCTATAATTCGTTTAACATCCCGGTGATCCGATACTACAGTACGTCGTTTTGCGTCGTCACGGACTACTTTCTACGGCGCACCACCCTCTCTAGTCTGGCCAAGCTACGCTCTCTCGGCTCGGCACAGAGTCTCTGTGACTCACCACCCTCCTCCTCTCCCGCCCTCCACCGCTCCTGCCATACTCCATTCCCCCCCGCCATCCTCCTTCACTCCACCACACACTCGCTCTACCACCTCCGCCCATCGGTGAGTACCAATACAAACTTAGTACAGTGGTCCCTCGGTTAACGAACACAGTTCGTTCCACAGAATTGTTCGTTAACCAGAAATTTCATTAACCGAATCCATTGTTTCAATGGGATATTGGGTAATTGGTTCCAGCTCACAGAAAAGTACACACAGTACAAAGTAAAAAAAAATCAGTAAAGTACACTTACTTTGAGGTGTGTATGTACAGTAGAAGGCTCGTGGATGATGATGGGCATTAGAAGTGGGGGTGGAGGAGAAGGGAGTATGGGTATGACATTGGGGTATTTTTGTGATTGGGGAAGCAGACCCAATTTTCCCTCATTTTTATCTATTCTTGATACGTTAATTCACCTAATTTATATATATATATATATATATATATATATATATATATATATATATATATATATATATATATATATATATATATATATATATATATATATATATATATATATATATATATATATATATATAACCTACCGCATTTGTATCTCAAAGGATACCTGTACAGCATTGTATAAGCATTGATTATGCATAAAATTTTGTTTTATCTGGGCCCCTCATAGAAAGTGTGGAGGCTGTGGCCCCCCTCACCCATTTACCCCTTCCTACACTACTGATTCTGTATGAAAGATTGTGTGTACATGTAACAGTGAAAAAAAATAAGGAAATTACGTTATGTCTACTTGAAATTACAAGTAGAAAAATAACTGCTCTGAGTGCTAACTCTGGCTCCTCAAGGTCTCGGGAACAGAACCTATTTTTTCCCATAAATTAATAATATCGATATACTGTGTGATTGACCATCTTATGATGGCTTTTCGAAGTCCCTAACCCCATCATATAACAGTCAACACCTACGTCAGTACAACTCCACCCAACGACGTCAGCTAGAAAAGGTACAGAAAAGGGCCTGCAGAATCATGCTCGGCGCAGAATACTCCGGCTACACCAATGCTCTCTCCACCCTGGAAATGCCATCCCTCAGTGACCTCCACCACCAATCACTGGAAAGGTTTGGCAGACAACTAATGCACCACCCTCGTCATCGCCACCTCCTGCCACCGGCAGCCCCCCACCCTCCTCGCGCAGTCTGCCACTACAACAAAATTCAGCCCATAAGAGCCCGCACCGATAGATATAAGAATAGCACCATCCCATCTATTGTTAAAATAATAAACAACTCCTGATTTATGTATTGTACAGCCCTGTAACTATATTCAATGCATATTATATCATTATGTCTAAATCAAATGTAAGTCTGTAAATTTTCAGCCACCGGCTGCAACTCTATTAATAAACCGTTTATTATTATTATTATTATTATTATTATTATTATTATTATTATTATTATTATTATTATTATTATTATTATTATTACAAGTAGTGAGACACTGACATCACTGGGTATGGCATGTGGAGGCACTGCTGGTCAGGTCCCACAGAGGGCATGTCAATAGCAAAGGTGCCGACAAGTTTATTTGTAGCAGGTCATTTTATATACAGTATAGGTATAGTGTATACAGTATAACTAAACCATTTTGGTACACTTGCACCAGGTTTATTTTTTATATCTAACAATTTAAGTAACTGATCTGATAAGTATAAAAAATGTAAATTAAATAATGTGCTTGAAAAAATTTACTTATGGTTCCTTTTTGCTAAGTGCCATGATTTTTTTGTTGGTACAGGATACATGTTGTTGGACAATGGTTGCTTAGGGTTTTGATTAGGTGTTTGTGAGATATCTTCCATATCTGAACTAACCTGCATGGTACAGGCTTAAAGGTTTCACTTGGCCTGTCTCTGTCCATGGTCTCAAGAGCTCTGAACACTTGACTGGTCATTCTTTGCCCTAAGGTTCCAGGATACTACTGAAGAACTTAATAATACAAGAGAGTATATGAGTGTGATTTTTTGGTACACATACCTTGCTCGTGTAGTTTAGTTGGGGTTCATGATGATGCTTGATAGTACTGTACTACCACATCCTTCCACTGGGCCAACTGGCTATTGTTGACAAGGGATGGGTAACTGTAAGATGAAACCCTCAGCTGTAAAATGGTAGGGACATTTTACTGTCGTACTCCCCCATAATGGCTAGCACAATGAGAGCTGCCTGCCCATGGTCTCAGCTTAAATATGTACAGTATTTCAGGATTAATTTTTCATATTCTATATCTGATAAAGAAGAAAATACCATAGATACAAAGGAAGAATAAGCTCAGCTCTGTAACACATGACTGCACATTTGACCAACTGCACTGTACAGTACTTGCATAGCTGGTTTGATGCTGGATGTAAGGAATTAAGGGTAGTGGTAATCTTTTAAGCTGTTGATCTAGATTGCCTCTGAATTTCCAACATTATTTTGATATTTTTAATTCCCATGAACACAAAAATATAAACAAGGTACAGTACACTGGTACCTGTTGATCATGTTGGAATCCCAGCCCAAATCTCCAAGTGCCTAAAGCTAAACTTGCTCATCCAGGAACCAAGACTATAGGTACAGGCCTCAGAAGTTATTGAATATTATTATTAATATAGTTTTAGGACATTGCAGTGAATGATTTTTATTAGCTGGATATCTTAGTGGATGAGATGTTCTTATTACCACCATGCTATTGTACTATTCCAGATGATACTATATGTTACTTAATACTTCCTTGAAATAAATGTATAGTATATATCAGGTGCCTAAAAGAGAACTTAGGTTCTCAACTGGCTCAGCCATGTTAATATTGTTGTTACTGTATTATCCACTCTGTATCTGTATTTTTCTGGCTAAATAAACTGTTTCAATTCAATTCAATTGTTTCAAGTCAATTCTTACTGTACAGATATGTCCCACATATTTTTAACTGTTATCTTTAGTAACATTTCTTTAATGGGGTCATCCTAGTTAACTGCATTCAAATTAGTGATACAGTATTGCCTTTGGGGCAGAACTGCTGAAGAAGGACTTTTTTATTGTAAGTTCAATTAATATGTTAAACCATTAATCCTATCCTTGCTGGCATGATAAACACAATATTGATAACCATTTTACTTCCAGATTCTGGTGGTGAAGTCCCTTGCTGAAGACAACTTGGATGGCATCACAGAAAATGTTTTCCTTGTAAGAATCATTACCGTAGTTGTTACCAAGTACAGTAGTGCACGAATTTCCAGTGGTGGACATTTTGCCGTTGTAAGGTTCAGAGCACGTAATATCTCTGTTAGCCATCATCCCTCAACCCCATAACTCTCTAATAGCCAGAATTGAAATTTGCTTGGAATTTTTCCAGAAAATTCCCTATTTCCGGATTTGGGAACAAAATCCGAGGTTGAAAATCAGGAGCATTTTCTGAAAATTTAAAAAATAAATACAAAATCTGTCCAAATTTTTATTTCTGGGTCTGGGAGCAAATATCAATTATAAAATAATGCTCAGTTACTGGAAAGTCTGAGAAAATTTTGAGATAATCACTCCAAACCTTTCTGCTCAGGGCCTGGGGACAAAGGTTCCCTGCATTATGAAAGATTGTATCATGTTTAGCCACATCCTCACGTGGTTGGTGCGTGGGTGGGAAGACCAACCGCTTGGGTAACGCCGCATTTTTCTGCTCTGGATATGTTTATAATTATGGTGCAAATGTAAATATTTCTTTAAGTGTACATACAATACTAAAAAAGTAACACAGTAATAAATCAATGTAATTCAGAGCTGAGCTAACAAGTCAGGTGGTGAGGTGACGAGTCAGGTGGCTAGGTGATGAGTCAGGTGGCGAGGTGATGAGTCAGGTGGCTAGGTGATGAGTCAGGTGGCTAGGTGATGAGTCAGGTGGCGAGGTGATGAGTCAGGTGGTGAGGTGATGAGTCAGGTGGAGGTGATGAGTCAGGTGGCGAGGTGATGAGTCAGGTGGCGAGGATGAGTCAGGTAGGCAGGTGATGAGTCAGGTGGCGAGGTGATGAGTCAGGTGGCGAGGTGATGAGTCAGGTGTCTAGGTGATGAGTCAGGTGGCGAGGTGATGAGTCAGGTGGCGAGGTGATGAGTCAGGTATGAGGTGATGAGTCAGGTGGCTAGGTGATGAGTCAGGTGGCTAGGGATGAGTCAGGTGGCGAGGTGACGAGTCAGGTGGCGGTGGTGGGTGACGAGTCAGGTGGCGAGGTGACGAGTCAGGTGGCGAGGTGAGAGTGAGTCAGGTGGCGAGGTGACGAGTCAGGTGGCGAGGTGACGAGTCAGGTGGCGAGGTGATGAGTCAGGGCTAGGTGATGAGTCAGGTGGCGAGGTGATGGAGTCAGGTGGCGAGGTGACGAGTCAGGTGGCTAGGTGATGAGTCAGGTGGCGAGGTGATGAGTCAGGTGGCGAGGTGAGTCAGTGGTGAGGTGGTGAGTCAGGTGGTGAGTGATGAGTCAGGTGGCGAGGAGATGAGTCAGGTGGCGAGGTGATGAGTCAGGGTGATGAGGTGATGAGTCATGTGGCGAGGTGATGAGTCAGGTGGCGAGGTGATGAGCAGGTGGCCAAGATGAGTCAGGTGGCAGGTGATGACAGTGGCAGGTGATGAGTCAGGTGGCACACATTAACAGCACTACTAAACCATTGTCTTATAACATTTTACTTTATAATTTCTATTTTAAAATTAATTGATACATGATGACTCGATTTGGCTACTGTTGCACTTAAACAACTGATCAGTGAATAAACCAGGGCTTTTTTTTTTTTATACAGGGATTAGCCCACCCGAGTACAGGTCACTGACCCACATCGCGGCCTGGGGGCGATAATGTTATAATAATAATGATAATATATAGTAAATAAAATTTATAATAAAAAATGCACAATTAAAAATAGCATAATAAAATAACAATGATAACAATAATAACAACACTGTAATAATAATAAAATTAGTAAAGAACCACAAAAAAAATGGGAAAAAGATCAAACATGAGAAATAATACTACAGTACTGTATACCCCTATACCTGTATATATGTTGTGTTGTCAATAGTAAGAGAAACAATTGAGACCCTGCAATTGTGTGTAAATGAGGCAGAGAGTCAGATCAGCAACCTGGGACTTGGTCACAATTTTTTTGATGCCATATGGCAGCAGGGTCTACCATTAGACAACCCATTATGCTTCCAATATCTTCCAAGGCGGTAGTACCTCCCTGTTTGGCAGCTGCCTACTACCTACTAATTAGTAAAGATACATTACTGTCATAATCTGTGCTTATTAAAACCTGTACACTTCATATGAGGCCTCCCGCATTGTCAGGATAACTCAGACCACCCGGGCGAAACCTGTTTTTTTGTTGGAAAGCACTCTTTTCGGCCTAGCTCTATATGATGGTAGTTGATAAGATCTCCTTGCTACACTGTAAATAAGTTTGAGAGCCATTTGAAAATAGGGTAGAACATTGATTTGTGGCAGACAGGAAGTATGGATTTGGCTTTCGCATCGTCAGGTGCTCTCGTCCCATCAGTGAGTGAGTGAGAGGAGCGGGCGGCCAATCACAGCGGCCAGCCCGCAGTCTCCTCCCCTGTTTCGGCCAATCACAGCGAGCGTCTGCTATCTATGTCACGGTCACTCCAACCAATGAGGCAGAATCACTCTCTCCCTCTCCCTCAGTTCTCTTTTGTTGTGGCAGGATCTACACTCTGATATCGATTAAAGTAAAAAAAAACATAAGCGGGTGGGAGTTTTGTCGCTTCAAGTCAACATTGCAACAACCCAGTACATTACTTCTTGATGCACTACCTACCATCTGCAAGTATAGTCCTTCAGCTTCAAAATGCATACAAAATGAATGCTGTATCTCAAAAAACGATCTAATAAAAGTCTATTTAATGCATTTCTTATTAAATATATAACATTCCACATATCTTTACTTTTATACTGTAAATGTTTTAGTATACAATATATACAGGTATATATATTTTTTGCTTTGATTCCATAGTATGTTTACTATTGCGCGTTTCCTATAACCAAATACATGTCTGCCATGCTGCACAAAACCTGAAGAGCCCCTGTAGATGCACTAGTGAGGGGGACTGTACATCCTACCCTCATTTATGTTGCTTTCAGATAATATTTCCACTTAACATAGCAAACTTGATCTATAATGTTGGGAGATGTGTGATCTACAACCCAACATTGTTCAGCACCTTCATCTAGCATTAATATTTGTAGAGGTCTGACAGTTCTGACTTACAATGAAATTAAAAATATATATGTATTTTTTTTTAGCAAATTCAGTAGAACTTCTGTACACTGGAATTTGCTTGTTTTTTTTTGGGGGGGGGGGATTCTCTGAGGTGCTGTGGACTGCCCCTCTGTTCACCAGTGATAGCTGTAGGTGGACAACAGTAGCTAGTAATGGTTGATAGTGAAGACCCTGGATGGACAGTACAGTAGTCTACCAAGTCAGTCAAACTCACAATTTGGGGGGGAAATGATGGAAAGATTGACACAACCACCTATTAATAGTGGAAATGCAAATGCAGTAAAGAAAGGTGGGATGGATTACTTTCATCGGGGGAGATATGTAGTAAGGAGAGAGGGCAGAGAGAAGATGAAGTGAAGGATGTTGTGTTAAGGTGTTGTATGCATGAGAGAAACATGTACAATATAGTATATATGGAAGAATTTGCAGAAAAATATACACTATTTGTGAAATATTGAAAGTGAAAGAACAACAGTAAATGGAGAGGCATAATAATTACTCTCTTTCACTTTCAGAAATATGTGTGTAAAGCCAACCAGCCTCTTGGTAAACGGTTGTTCCACTACCTCATCACTCACTGGCAGGAGGAGTCACCACCAGACCCTCAGATAGGGGAGCAAGAGACTCAGAAGGAGAACTTCGAGGATCTTTTGTCTAGGCCAGCATTCTTGTCCTCGGCAAATTATCTCATGGGGCTCATGACTGATCCACAACAACTTGAGTTTTACATTAAGGTAAAATATGTATTTGTTAATAATCTACAATTTTTGTTGCTCAAAGATTATTTTTTTTTAATAAATACCTGTACAAACTACAGGTGTGTTTGTAGAGGAATTCTTCTTGTTATATGGGGGGAACACTTTCTTGACTTAAGAGATACTGTATGTACTATGTTTGTAAGCTTTTAAGTGCCACATGGAGTTGATTGAAAAACAAAATCCTGTTCTCTTTTCTATTCTCTGAGGTACTGGGCCTCAAAATTACAGCAGCCTGAGGTGGCACTCTATATTAAATAAAATAAAGACATCTTAGCACATCCATAATAAATGCTCCTAAGTACCGGTCTCTGTGTAACTGTATCTTTTAATATTTATGTTATAATGATGTATTTTCTGTACAGGTATTTGCAGGAGACAAAGAAAAGATAGAAAGGAAAGATGTTTATGAATTAGTTTTTGCTGCCTACCAAATATCAACTGTTGCACATCACACCTGTTGTCTACCTGATGATATCCTTATGGCTGTTGTAAATGCTGCCGTGAGTATTCTGAGTACTGTATTCTGTAAATGGGAATGTAGATTAACTATCTATTTAATACTGGGTTTTTTTTGTAATTGGGTACAGTATAAAGATAAGATTGCAGCTCAAATGGATGCTAGTCCTAATAGGTCCCCTGCCCCGTATGTAATTACAGTACAGTATTAGAATTTAGACCTGTTAGGATTGAGCAGAGTTGTAACAGCCAAGTTTAATATAGTACAACACTCACCTTGTGTCCTAAGATCAAAGGCCAAATATGACAGTGGGATGTATTGTGATAGTCAGGTGTTATATATTGTGTTGTAATTCAAAGAGATAATTTTTAATAGTGAGGAACAGGACTAGTTCACCCGTGTCTCATTTTTTTTACGTTACATATACACACTTCTACATAAACACTCATACAAACAAGTTTAAAAATGGTCTAGTGTTTTAGCAATTCATATTCTTCTTGTATTTGATTTATTATTTTATGCTTACATGTTTAAACCTACAGTATGTAGTTCTAATGTCATGTGTTTACCTTACAATAAACAGATGCATAAGAAGGAAAGTGTCAACACCAAATATCTGCACAGTTGGGTGTGTCAGCACTGCCCTCGCTTGGTCATGTGGCTACACCGCTACATTACCCACATCCTCACTGTGGGTCACCGTACTATACCAGACAACAAGGATGAGGAAGAGGTCAGTATAATGGTACTTACTTGTGTCATGGTAGAGATGCAACCACAGAGCTTTGGCTGTAACCCTTAACAGGTTGATATTGGCCCGTGGGTAGACATATTTGTGTGTTACATGCACATGTTTAAGTATTACACTAACTGCTTGCCTTTACTGTGTACAGTATAGTAAGTAGTGTCACCTCTTTGTCATACATATTCCACTGCTCTGCTCTGGAGTCCTCATGTGATTATACCTACCTTTTTGACCAGACTCAAATCTCTTGAACCCAGAACTCTCCAATAGCCGGAATTGAAATTTGCTCTGAATTTTTCCAGCAAATTCACTAAATTCTGAGTTTTGGAACAAACTCCGGAGTTGAAAATCAGGAGCATTTTCTGAAAATAAAAATAAAATTAAATCTGGAAAATCCATCCAAATTTTTGTTTCTGGGTCTGGGAGCAAGTATCGATTATGAAATACACCCCCCTGTACTGTAATGCACAATTATCGTAAAATCTGGGAAAATTTAATTTTTGGTCGTATTTATATCACAAATACTTTAATGTTATATTAACTGCCGTATATCTTCAAGATTTTAACCTGCTTTTGACTTGTTCATAATTTCTGTACTGTATAGGAAAGCCTCTGATAACGATCATTTATATTTAAGACCTTGGTTAATTTAGGACCCAATTCAATTTACACCATTATTTTCTTTGAATTTACAACAACAACAAAATAAAAAATTAGCAAATTACATTTTCACATTAATAATAACTAAATCCTGATATGTATTATAAAAATAAACACTCCTTGCGGACGGAGGCTGCCGGGCTTGTGAGGGTGACGCCAGCATCACTAGTATAAACAGTAGCAGCTGACGGGCCCTTTGTTTTCACGCATCTGAACATGAAAAGGAGAAAAACTTTCTCAGGTTTCTTATGGCATTTTTTGCATCCATATTCAACATGAGCAAGAAAGCAGGTGATGGTAGTGCTGGTTCAAAAGCTAAAAGAAAGTGTATAAGCTTAGCCGAGAAACTAGATGTGTTAAAACAATATGAAAAAAGGTGAGAGGTCTGTGGATATTATATGGAGCAAGTAATGAACATATTTTCTGAAGTGGATCCATTAACAGAACAAAAGATTAAAATTAACAGGGACATGAAAAACACTTATGGCCTCTAAATAAAGATGTATAATGAGTAAAGAAAGCGGCTGTGAAAGGGGTTTTGGACAGCTTTATTATTCAAAGATTTAAACCATTAACTTCAGCTACACCATCAAATTCAGCATCATAAGCAGCTTCAGCAACAACTTCAGGTTCAGTAACAGTTTCAGTAACAGCTATGATATCTTTGTGGAAAGCTTCAGCTTCAGCCAGAGTTGAACCTGATTAACTTCGTCATCTGAGTAAAAACTCGCATAATATTCATTGGCTGTCCTTATGTTTTAGACTTTACCACCATTTGAGTAGAATTTGTTTTACATTAGTAAGTATTATTTAAAATATATATGACCAGTAATAAGTGTTGCATTCATATTCTTATGTAGAGAAATGACAATATTTTCACATGTACGCACGTACATACGATCTATTTTGTTTTTTCTTTACCATTAATGGCTAGCTACTTCTATTGTTCCATTTATTAACATTAAATAACATTACTTAATACATACATATTCATTTTTTTACATTAATTTTACCACAGCAACAACCAGGGTCTTATTTTCTTCGGTTTCTTATGTAGAACCATCGTCATTCGTCACGGTGTTGTAAACATGAACGAAAACAGTGCCGTCTCGTCTCCTCTTGCGTGTTTTAATATTCTACCTATTATTAATGAATTGCATTGTTCATTTCGCATATATAAATGTTAATTCAATCAAATACATATTCAGTAATAAACAATAATGAATCTTTTGTACATATTCTTAACAAGATAAATGAGCAGTTTCCTTGAGTGCACAAGTATTCATTGACGTTCCACTATCACTCTTTTTTTTTTCTTTAACATCAATGGTTTCTTCTACTGTACATTAAATAATTAATTAAAACATACATATTTTTTACATTAATTTTACTACAGCAACAACCAGGGTTTTATTTTCTTCAGTTTCAGATGGATAACTGACGTTATGGGTGTAAACACTGACAACAACAATGGCGTCCCATCTCCTCTTGTGTGACCATATTATTATTGATTTATATTGTATAAGGTGCATTCATAAACATTATTTAAAGAATATAGTTGTCATTTTTTATTAATTGTTTTGTTTTGGGGGAAAAGAGGGTAAAAAGCCACACAAAAGATATGAAAAAGTCAGACTTTGGAACGCATCGCATTATTATTGCTTTACTTTAATGATAATTATTGATTCGCGATGCGATGATTCACCTTACACAGCAATATTGGAGGACACATTACCGTCATTATTCGAGGCTTTACTGTACTGCTCTTCAAAAAAAATCTCATTTATATCACAAACTTCGTCGTCACTGTCCTGTCCATTTTCTTGTCTTATATTTTATTTCAGTTTGATGCCATTATCTTTTTGTCACAGTAGCATTTAGATGTACTGGACTGTTATGAAAACATTCCATTCTTGCTGCAGGATGATTGTGATCACTGGGTAAAATGTTTTGGGGAGATTTACTTCTATGGTCTCTGCCTTGATGTTGAATTTCCAGAGGCATTAAGACTTCAAAAGTGTTGGTTGATAGATAGATTGAAACCTAGATTTACAGGTGCTGTAGATATTTGATACAGATAAAGATATAGCAAGATTGATAGGTATAGTTTAATAATATCAGAAGAATTATAGAAAGCTTGCTGTTACTCAATAGGATGACCGAGACACACCTATCCTAGACTGCCCCAGCAAGTCTTCATGTGTGACTCTTCACCCAGCACTCATCTGGCTCCTCACATGCACACTTCCATTAGTGTACCACAAGCAACAGAAGAGCAAGAATGCCCCGTCCCCCAACAATGTGTTGCTAGATCCTCATGTCTTTATTGAGAAAATGGTAAGGTTATAATTGTTTGTTTGTTATGGTGAATTAACTCGTGTTTTTTCATTTTTTTTAAATCCCAGTTTCAAAATAATGTTAACAGCAAGCTGCTTTAACTGTTGTTGTTGGTCACTTCATGACATAATGGCATGACATGATGGCAATGTTTTTAAGGGTGGATGCCATTACACACAATACCGTGGCTTGTGCTCCAGGCATGCAGATGTGACCAAAAGCAAAAACTAATTACTATACTCCTAATTATAGCCTTAATCCATCATCTAGAAACAGTAAGGATAAAAACTTCCAACCCCTGACATTTTGCTTATAGTTGTTCATATGTGACTGACATAGGTCTTAGTCATTGCCTCACCTTTGTGTTTGCCTTCATGTAGTAACACCCTAATTGCTTTGTTACTCTGATTGTCCTCATGCTGATTGTTCTTCTCTTGCTATACAGTATACTCAGTGTTTCATAAGTGCATGAATAAAGACAAATTTCTTATAGATTTCCGCTGTGAGTCCAACACACTGGGTCCCTTTGTATAACAGTGAAAACCATGGCCTCAGCATCAACAGGTGAGTCTTAGTAGAAAATGATATGATGACAGTCTCCTTTCTCTTGTTAGCAACAACCATAATAGAGGTACAGTAGGTAGGAACTGAGATGATAGTTACAGGCAATGATTATTATAGGATGGATCTATATACGCTCATCAGTTTTATTTAAGATCGGGAGAAGTTTCCAAATGTTCGTATATTTGCTTAATTAATGAAGAAAATTATATCAATGAACTGGCAACTCAACTACAACCACCGCTGCCACAAGATTCTCACATCAAATTTTCTTCATTATTTAAGCAAATATAAGAACATTTAGAAACTGCTCATCATCTTAAATAAGAATTTATAGTTTATTATTATAAAAATTCTACCTTTGGATTGTTTAATATTTATCCTGACAGTAATGGAGCCAAAAATAGATCCACCAATCACAATCGCCTTTACATACAGCCTTATTCTACCAAGTATTGCCAGGTAAAATTGCGAGCACGTGACCCAGGGAGGGGTCAGTGCATCTTTGGTTAACTATACATATCATGTAAGGTAAATGAAAATAAATCTATAATTTTTGTAAATTTATTGAATTTATGTCCATTTATTTATTATTTTAGTTATTTAGACATCATTTAATCATTACAGTAGAACGTCCATATAACACAAGATACGTTCCAAGAGAGGTCGCTTTAAACCGAATTCGCACTAAATCGAAGTTTTGTTTCAATGGAATAATTTAGTTTGGTACTTGAGAGCAACACAAAATGCTATAAAGACTGAGAGTCTACCCAGATGCACCTCAGCCCATCTCCTAGAATAAACAAAACATTGTTTTTTGTAGTTTTATGTTAAAACAAACACTCATAAATCAACACAGCTAAAATTATGGAACTTGAAATGGTCTGTTTACTAGCTATCAGCTGATGGGGGATGAGGTGATATGTTTGACAGTTGATGTCAAGGTCTAGTGCTTATTTATTTATCTGTCCTTAAAGAGTGACTAAGTTTTTCTCTTATAAAAATTCACTGAACTGATATGGGAGAATAGAATTTACATTGCTAGAATTCTTATAAGATAGTGATTAATTTGAATATAACCATGCTATAGTTTGCACTAGACAAAAATTTTAGTAATCATTTAATACATTATTTTGAGTACATGTACAGTACAGCTTTGCCCTTAGGACAGTGTAGCGTGCCCAGAGAAACATTAGGCGCAAATTTTAAAATATGATGCACCAGATTGACTCATGCAAAATAGGAAAGATTTGCTTTAAGTTAAAACATTGTCCTTAATTGTGGGTGTCGCTTTAAATCAATAATCTTAAATTTAATCACTTTAAATCAACGTTCCACTGTATAGCAGCAGGATATAAAACTTCTTCAGGGTCTCAGGAACAGAACCTAATTCACCTCTTAAGTTATTAATATTGATATATGATCAATCACTGATCGGTGGCTTTTTGAGATTGCTAACCTCATCGTATGACGGTCATTGCCTGTATCTTGTTATCCTGTGGAGGTGATACGATGACAACAAAATTTCATGTAAAAAGTCAGGGCTTATTTGTTTTGGCGTTATTAACTGTAACTTATGAATACTAAATGTAACCTTATTATTTGCTGGCTTTCATTTTGTGATATATAATATGCTTTGTTCACTTTAGATAGTAACAAGAAGGTAATTATATCTGGTAATGAATATACTTTATCTTGTTTATGTAAAAAAAAAAAAATTGTCGACAGTATTCTTGTCTTGTTATCCCAGCACATGTTGGATGAAAATTAGGAAGTTTTCAGTGTTCTTGAGAATTTAGGTGGCAATTGTTTTTACACATCACTTTGGTATTTTCCTACCACCTTTGAGGGAACTTTTTTTCTTATGGTTTGGAGGAAATAAAGTTTTGAAACAAAAGATTTTTTTTCCTTTCATATTGAGTGGATTCATTAGCTTAGAGTTTACTTATTGCATAAAAAGTTGACAGTGTTTCAGGAATGAGTCAAGTCTACTAGAGGGTTGTGGTGGCATGATGCATATCTATGGAGTTGAACTTGTAGATACACACCCACATCAATCTTTTAATTTTAATTAAGAAGATAACTTGTCCATCCACAGCCTTGTGTGGGCACATAATGTGTGTTATAAATGTACCAATCTATGACAGGAAGAAAAACAGTACAAAGTAATTTTGGTTTTTGTAAAAGGCAATTGGAGAACTACTCTTCTACAATAGAAGTTTTCTTTCGCTCTTTTAATAATGTTTCTTCCTCCCATAGGTTTCAGCACCATGTGTTTGGCTACCATAGCGCAACTATAATGTTTATAACTGCGGAAGGTGATAACATATTTTGCCTAGCATGCGACTGTGAATGGAAAGACTCGAAACATTTCTGGGGTGGCGAGAATTGTTTGTGCATGCACTTGACTCCAGAATATAAAATTGTTGAAAGTAAGTTTTAATAATTTTTTTCAATTGTTGTCTCGGTCTCCAATAATTACTTTAGTATTCAAGTTAGGAGTGACAATTTAAAGTTGAATTTATGTAATTTTATCAGGAGCTTTTTGGAAACAAATATAGTGTTAGTTTTTAACCCCTAGTGTAAGGGGTTTCCTCTGAGCTGAATAAAATCATCAGGGGTTACCCAAATAAAATATTAAAAGTGAAGGGATTAAGAGTGATTTCTGTAATTAGGTTAGTGATGTCATGAACTATAGAAGTCACAATTCTTCTGACAAGATGTATGACTTTAAGGAGGGAACACAAAAAACAGTGACGCTCATTAAACCTTACTCCCACGTGGGGTAAATCGAGAAAAATCAACTTTTCCAGAAATAATTTTTAACCTTTTTAAATGATAAAACAACCAAAATAAAAGTAAGAAAAACTATATATTGACCCTCTATAAACTTCCCTGGGGCCACAGTAGTGAGGGAGATAAGGGGACAGTGTTGTTTTGACGGCTGAGCTGGTGGTCACTACGCACGTAGTGGCCATTTTCTGCTTGCCTTTGTGTCCGGGGTGGCCAGTAATGTATATATTTACTGATCATAATACTTACTTGCTATAACTAATTCATTTAGAATATTTTATTTGCATTATTTTTCATAACAAGTCCTCGGCAACACACACCAGGCTGTCTGTGTGTTTGGTAGAGCAAGTAATGAATAAAACAATAATAATTCCACAAATAAATATATTTATAACATAATCATAGCGTTGTTTTCCAGTAATACTACACTACAATACAACTAAACTACTTTTAGCAATATTACTTTGATACAACATGATAAAATGGACAAACAATGAAAATTAAACAAACAAAACTAGGCAATTATGTTCAGGAAGCTTCCCTATGGCCGAGGTGTGGCGTGACAGGCATATAGTCACACGGGAACCTGATAACCAGTGCTGGGCATTTAAACAATGGTGGGAATAGGCACGCGTTCCGGAATGTCAACCGGGGCGTAGGGGTTAACATACATCCTCTCTTGTCTGTTGCTCTTTACTTTGTTCTGGAATATTTGACTTAATTCAAGGGCGGATCCAGGGGGTCTGGACCCCTCTTTTCATCAGAAAATTCCAATACTTTTTCTTTAATGCAGTATTGTACTCAGGCATTTTTGTATAGTAAAAATTAATTACTATTGACCTCAGAATATCTCCTAATATCAAGTGCACATGTTTTCGAAGTGGCTTCAAAATGCCCACGATATTGGTCAGGTTTAAAAAAAAATCCCCTTACAGCACCCCCCAGCTGCGTGGGCTCGCTTTATTTGCCATGTTTCCCCACCCAGAACTTCTTGGAACCTCTCCCTCTTTGATATTCCTGGATCTGCCCCTGATAATTGACCATACACAGTGCAAATCTCCATGAGTTGGCAGATCAATTGTTGAAGATCATCTTAAGAGATATTGTCACAAGGAGATAGAGCATATTAACTATTTAGTTATGTAAGGAGATATGTAAATCATGTAAGAGGAATTTTTTTTGGCTTACTGTATTTTACAGCATATAAGACAGACCCCTCCCCCCCTTATTCAGTAGGGAATATGTAGGAAAAACTCTTATTATATTTAAGCATTTAATGTTTACTCCGACTAATATGGAACATGATACAGTAAGTCTGTGTAAATGAAATAAATTTACCTAATAGTATAGTGTTCTTATGAGGCAAAAATACCAATTTGTTGTTGTTATGATCATTACTCGTACTAAGATGTCCACGCTATGGTAATCACTGCAAACATAACTGAATACTAGTCTTTGTTGCACACCGATAGATGGTGTTAGCTAGTGAGAACAAGGACGAATGGTGATGGCTGTTGGCATTATCACCGTTATCAACATAATTTCAGGTTTGTTTAAAAAACCAAATGTGGCAGATAAATGTGGCAGATATGACATTAATAGATAGTAACACTTGTATGAATTCAGAAACAGTTAATGATTAGCTCTGATGAGTTGGGTATCGTACAGATGATAATCATCTCAGGTTATCCAGCTTTAATATTTACAATAAATCCTTTTTTGATTAATTAAAAGTAATTTAGCCTACTGGAGACAGCATCTGGGGATTCAATAGCCTGTATGAGACCCAAAACTTCAGATATTGGAAGCCGGGTGATTTGTTTTTCTTGAAGAAAAGTGCGTGTTATATGCTGTTAAATACTGTACTATTTATTTGTAACTAATGTTAAATACTGAATCAAGACTGTCAGTGGAGGAGGGGTGAAATATTGCCATAAAGTGAGCACAATAATTGGTGATAGTCTCTCTACTTTACCAGGTGGTGCAAAGATGATGTACTTTAATGTGACATCCAGAGGGTTCCCCACTGGGATTCAGGTGGGTAGAGACTGTACCAACCGAGCCCTCACAATTGATCTGAACCTCAGCTTAGTCACCTACCGCATGATTCCCTTTAAACTACATTCAATTGAAGTTTGGGGATGTGGCGCCTGTGAAGCCAAGTAAGTCAGTTTACCTTCCTGTGTATTGTTGGTTGACTTTGTTGTACAGTATTGTATGGGGGATAATTGAGTGAACATGAAGAACAAGTTGGAGGTTTATACAACATCAGCATCAGTGAACTTAAAATATTTTCAGTAGAGGTGAATCTGGATCCTTTTAAACCATTCATGAGTTTTAGCAGCATTGTATTGATTTTTATGTTGTGTTTGTAAAGGATTATAATTTTTAAATACTGTGTAAAACTATTAAGGGTAAGACTTGTAATGGTTTGCCATAAAGATCCCCAAAGTAAGTCCATAGTGCTGGTTCGTTTACCAGTATATTGTTGTTACTGTTGTGATATGTTTAGAGTTGATCACACCAAGGATTCTATACTGTCGGGGGATGGCTCACTTCATTGGGCGACCCTGTTCATCCCCGACTGTTCTTGGCTGCTAAATATAAACAGTAGTTGGCAGGCAGAGCTTACAGGGATGGAGAGACACATTTTGTTGAATGCATTGTTTTCTATTGTCTTGTGCACATTATTTTACCATCTACAATTGAATACAATAGCTGTGCGGCTATGAATTGTTCCAACAACACCCAAAGGAACAGAAACCTGTCTTTCTTCAGATTTCCAAAGGATCCACAGAGGTGACTCATAACCCTACTTCTCTCACTGTTGACTGTTCATTAGTTTTTATGAGCTCAATGCATTTAATATTGATAATGATCTACTGTTCAGAATTGCTAGTGAACATCAGAGTATCAATAGGATATATGAAATGAGCAGGATGCTGTTTTATTCTTGGGTAAATATTTATTTAAGGACCATCAATGACTTTTTGGACTGAGTTATTTTTTTCCTTTATATTTCAATGTGCTTCACATTCTTTTCTTGGGCAGTTTCACTATAAGGGAAATACAACACATCCTTTATGAGTCAACTTGAACCCAAGAAATGAGTATGTGTTATTCATAAAAACCTCATCAACCCAACCTCACATGACCTAGGAAACCAATTTCACTCAATTTTTCTAACCTTAAATCACTGAAGAAGATTGAAGAAAAATCGCATGTTGCTAGTGGCATACAGAAGCATCATTTACATACATAACTATCCAATTGTAAACCTGTATGATAATTTCACTGAATAAATATTGTTATTATTATTTGTATTAGAGCATTCAAACCAGTATTACCAACCCTTCCCTCAGTACTACCAACCCTTCCCTCAGTACTACCAACCCTTCCCTCAGTACTACCAACCCTTCCTTCAGTATTACTAAATCTCTTATCATTTACAGAGAAGCCCAAACAGAGCTGAAGAAGCGAGAGGTGAGAGATGTAGAGAACCGGAGGAAAGTTAAACTAAACAGTTCGGATTGGTTAGATAATCCTGACCGTTATCTCATTGAACTAGCAGGCACCCGTCTCAGCTACGCTCAGTACGACATGCCTAAACCTGGCGGAGCATCTAATTCATCATAACTGAGGTAATTGACTGCCTTAACCTGATAATAAATTTTATATTAGGCCTGGCTTTAATAGATTAGTGTTAAAAGGTGAGGGGAGTGAGTCGCTCTTTAGTTATTAATAATGCATAATCAAATTAAGGAATTACTGAAGTGAGTAAATATGCTCAGGATAATTTTCTTGGCTGTGGTCCTAAAATCCTGTTTTTAAACTTCAAGTGATATTTATAATTGAATTAGGACGTACACCTGTACAGTATTTTATTGTGTGTAATGATGAGGCTGTCTTGTTTGTGACTTTGTACCAGTCCTACATTTTTGTTATGATTGTATTTCACTTATTGATTACACTTAAACTGAAGATTCTGTCTTTTTACAATCTTACACTGTAGTCCTCTGTCCTAGTGCACCACACAGCCTGCAGCTGTCCCCACCATTCACAGTGGGTGTCATAATGTGCGACCAGTGTACAGTATGTGTGTCCCTCCCTGCTTTAGTTTACCTTTAATCACTGAAGAAAGGTTGGGTAAATTTTTATTAAATTTTACTTGGAACTTGATATTCAAGTTACATTTTGGCATATGTCAATCCATTTTTAAATGAGTTTTGACTCCATATCATATTAAGAAGTCTATAAAACTATACAATATATTTTTTTACAACTATAAAAGATTCAGTGAAACTCTCATGAAATTCATATTTAACTAAACATTTACTAAAGTCACGTCAATATTTGTCTGCAGTTATCAAATGATTTATAAACGACTAATGTACTGTGCCCCCGGATAATTCACGGATTTTTATTTCACGGTCCTCTATTATTCACGGATGACATCCTGATGTACCCAAGCATGTCTAAGGGTAGATTTAAAGTTGCTGGCATTTTCGCAGCTGGAACAGGGAGCCATTCATTCTAGAGACAGTAATTTTCTTTACCTGTATTGTATATATGTGTGTGTGTGTGTAGACATACACACACACACACACACACACACACACACAATACACATAAAAATAAATAATAATTGGAAAATACTCTCACAAATAATCAGAAAAAATTTATTAAAAACATTGAGTCTACCCTCAAGTCCACTCCGTGCTTTGTTATTAAAAAGGCACGGACTTGGGGGTAAACTCAGTATTTTTAATAATTTTTTCTGATTATTTGTGAGAGGATTTTCCAATTATTATTTAATCGTATGTGTTTTGTGTGTGTGTGTGTGTGTGTGTTTCTACACACATATATACAATACAAGTAAAATAAATAATTGTCCTAGGGGCAAACACATAAAACAAGACAATTGATTGGCTGACAGGAAGACATGCAAAGGGTCATTCAACTGAGCTTTAATATTTCATTTATCTTACCTATTCTGGAACTTCAAGAAATAAAACTGTTCAGTGCTGATCTCTGATTATTTCCACATGTTAGGAACTAAAAATTAGCAAGTGAAACATACTGGTAACTTTGATGTCATAAAGAGAACAACTTGAAGCAAGTTTAATTCTCAAAATTAATTTTATACTTTAATTACATTCATTAGATTTTATTTCTTTTTAGCCAGAAGGGTTATGTAATATTTTTGGGTACTACCATTCGTACTACCAGTGTTATCCTGTTCTTATCACGGCCACTTTTCTCTTCTTCCTGTTCCTCTTCACCACCATGACTCAGCTGTTCCTCTCCACCACCATGACTCAGCTGTTCCTCTCCACCACCATGACTCAGCTGTTCCTCTCCACCACCATGACTTAGTATTATAATTTTAAATTGATACAAAAATCCTATATTTATATATTAATAGCATTAAATATTTACAATTTGAGATGATTTTCAGAGTGTCAGCAGCTCTTGTTCTAGAAGGTCCAGTAAATCTTTGCTTAACGTTGTGGTTCCGTTCCTGAAAACCGCGACGTCAACGGATACAACGTTAACAGAATCAATTTTCCCCATAAGAAATAGATAAAATATGGGAGTTATGTTCCCCAGTCCCACTTTACCCCATGAAATACATTACGTATACAGACATTCAATGGCATCCTTATAGAAACTAGTATACAGTATATTGTATATAAATAAACTAAATCATTTTGTATTGTACTCACTGATGGAGCAAGTGTGTGGTGGAGAGGAGGAGGAGGTAGGCGAGTCACAGAGACCTGGCGGGTGGCTCCTCCTCATCTTTCTCAAGACGGTTTAAAAACCTCCATTTTCGTAGCAAGGGTAATGGTCTTACATTGCTTCTTCACAACACTAGCATCAGCAGCACTTTATGGGCGCTTGGAAGCCATTTTGAATGGTTACAGTACAGTATTAAGAGCAAAAACACTTAAACACGCACAAACTCTGTGGAAGCCAAACAAAGACTGCCGACGCTTGGGGACGCTGTGTGACGCTCTACGGGTGAGAGCGTCATAGTACGCCAAAAAATGCGCCGTACAAAGAAGTTCTTGACGACGTTATACTGAATTAGCGGGACGTTATCCGATTCATGGGTATCTAAAGAATAGATAGCTACGTTACTGTATAACGAAACAACGTTATCGGGGGCAACGTTAAATGAGGACTTAGTGTACATTGAAAATCAACCTATCACTCTGACGATGCCTCCCTAAAGTCCCGAGCCGGATCTATAACAATAGTAAGAGAAAGAAAAATATTTATGCGTCTAATTTTAAGTGAAATCTTACTACTAATTTCCCTTCTTCAAATAAACGACAGCGGTGACTTTTTTCTGATAAATTATAACTCACACACAGTATTTGTACCAAGCCATTTCTGCGTTTCATTTATTTAACAGGAGTGCTGAGTTTTTGAAGTAAGACACTTTAAAAACCTCTTAAAAATGGTGTCCGGAGCATAGTACTGTACTCTTTGCTGTCTTTGGCTTATTTATTTGTTTTGTCAGGGGATACCCAGCATTATAGTTGGTGACAGCAGTTGCAATTGCCAATCTATAATCCTTTATTCCTTTTGTTATAATTTTTTGCCTTGGGACAATAATGCCAGATTCTGCTTTGCAATGCCTCTTTTGGGTTTTGAGTTTTACCCCTCAAATGCCCCAGCATGAATTTGTCTGACGTCAGTTGCTCGTACACTTCATATACTTTATGCCTCATGTCATCAGGCAACATAAAGCTGGCCTTCATTGTCTTATGGTTTGGAGGAATGTTTTTCAGGGCCAATGCTTTCTGGTAGAAACACCAACTGTGTACTCCTTTCAGACATGAATGATGCTGTGGGGCTTTGTCTGTTGAGGAACAATGAAAGAAGGTGGACAGTATGTCCACCCTCATTTTCACCATCGTCTTACTGCCAACCCAAAATATCGGGCCAGCATTGTTGTCACATTGTCAGTAAGCTTCCCTTCCCCCCAGTGTTTGTAAACCTCTTCACTTTAACAGTTTTAGTAGTCAGTTCAGTCACTTCCTGCTTTTGCAGATTTCTTAGAGGTGCACCAATTCTTTTTGATACATGATTGCTGCACTCTTCCTTCACGTCTCTATATAGCCTCTCCTTATTATTCACATTACATACTGCATCGTATGTAGAACTATCACCATCAGATATGAATACAGTATACTGAAGTTTTTTCTGCAGGCTTCAACTGAACATCATTACAGTTGCTGCTTCCATCCCACCCGAACTGCCTTGGTAATTTTTCCTACATGTCTGTTTCTGTATGCTTTTTATATCACTCACTGTATTCATCTTCACTTATGTTCTTGCCCTTCAATGGGTTTTCTTTCTTGGTGCACACTTCAAAAAATTTACTAACACTTTCATAATCAGTCATAAGGCCTGTTTGGGTGTCTATTACTGCACCACCCGCAAACAGGTCCCATCAAAAAATACTAAAATATTTTTTTTATTTTTTTATTTATTTTTTTATTTATTTATTTATTTTTATTTATTTTTGGTGGGGGCTACATCCTGTGTAAGGTGAAGCGCTTGCAGCGCCCATCTGGGAAGCATGCTAAGTTCATGCTTGCCTTTATGTCTCATGAGTCAAGGGCGTAGAAACCTGAAGAGTCATAGGTTTTTTTGTCAGCAAGTTATTGGAAGCTCCAACAACTTTCCCTGAATACGAATTCGCAACTTTTCGATTTACAACAGGTACCTACTTTAATGCTAGGTGAACAGGGACCAAGGGGGGCTAGGATGCGTGTCCAAACAACTTTCCACCGGCCCGGGAATTGAACCCGTGACATCTCGCTTGCGAGGTAAGAGCGGTACCGCTCTACCACCGGCGCCCCTAAATAATATTCAATGTGCCATCCTCATTAAGTGCTCTCCCCAATTGTATTTCATGGTCAAACACAGCAACAACACTTTTATCTAATATATCCTGTATACTGTTTCTAATGCCTTGGCAGTAACGTTCCTAGCAATATTCACTTGCTATTTGTACAAATGTTTCATACTAAGAGTCCCAAATAGTCTCTGTAATCCAGTATACTCCTCACCTAGAAGCATAGAACTATAAACAAACACATTGATGTACTTGGTTATTAAAGTAATAGCTAATTTCTGGCTGTAACAACTGTTGCACACTAACTGACTAATAAAATTTTAAATTGCACTTATGTCAAATAATACATAATTTTTCTGTACTGTAGGAACATTAACAGGAAAACTCGCTGAAATCATGCGCTTTCTTTTAGTAGCACCTGTGAGCAGAGGTTGGGATTTGGAGGGGAGAGGTGGTGGAGTAGCCTGAGAGGTCCTGGGAAGAGGAGATGGAGGTCTAGTAAAAGCTTGTAGAGACTAGTGGAGGTAGGCTGGTGTAGACTGGCTGAGGGATGGCGTGTCAGCTGATGTGGGGATTGGTACCACACGCTTCAAGTTCTCTCTACTTTTTCATGGGTGTTCCCTTTGGGCCTTGTGATGCTTAGACACTTTGCCCATTGTCTTGCACATTTATGTCTATAATCCAACAAAGAAAAAAGGAATAGCACAATGCAAAAGGAAAACCTGTGGTTGTGATGCTAGAGCGAAGCATGATGCTCCCCGCAGGCCTATAGTGCAAGCAACTGATACTGCGGCCTGAGGCTTACCTCAAGGCAGGGATGATGGCAACAGTTGCGAAATTGTATTTATAGTTTATATTTATTTTTCGCACTATGAAACCTTACCTCCATTATAAACACAAGCAACACTGGAGGTTCTTTATGGTACAAAGTCCAAACTTCACAAGAATGTTGCCAGATAGTGTGCCTTTATTTTAGGCGCAAATAACTCATTTTCAACCATTTTTCAAATGTTTTCGATTTCTCCAGGGACAAGGGTCTTCTGGCATCTTCTGCTGGTGTCACCAAAGTTTCTGGTGTCACCCAGGCACTGCTAGTTGATCAAAATAGGCGCTTCTATTGCCGAACTTTTCCACAATGTTTGTGTGTGTTCCCTTTATGATATTTATATTACCAGTGCATTTCACATGTTATTGTTACTTCCTCAAGTGTGGAAATTATCAGAGATCAACACAGAATATTTATTATCCCATAAAATACCCAAAATATAAGTACAATATATTAAAACACTGCAGAGCGACCCTTTATGTGTCTCTGCCAGTCACTCACCTGCCTTGTCACAGACTGACCTCAGGACTCATTTGCAAAGTTGAGTGAACAGACTAGGGCAGACCTATTACTAAGTCCACATGTGTTGTAATAAAACCACTAATACGACCAAGCTGGTGGTGAAAAAACCCACCAAGGTGGTGAAAAAACCCACCAAGGATACGAAAACAAGGACAACAACAGCTAAGTGTACCAACTCATTCAGTCCCTTGATAGATGAATTGGATGTTAGTATAGTCAGGGACAAGGCCGACAAGGAAGGTACGAAAATCTTAATTGTTGGCGACTCCCAAGTACGGCACCTGGACAGAGCTTTTAGTGGCAAAGATAAAAATAGGATGAGGGTGTGTTTGCCAGGAGCTGGGGTGGGGGATATAGTTGACGGGATGGACAATATCTTGTCTGGTAATGGGAACAAACCCATTATCTTCCTCAGTGCAGGAGACAATGATATTGGCCGGTGTAGGAGTGAGGAGCTTCTTGATAAGTTCAAGACAGCTATAGAACCTATTAGGTCTAAGGGAGGGATCAGTATCATATGTGGTGTCCTGCCTAGAAGGAGAATTGGCAATGAATGGTTGTCAAGGGCAGTTAGTGTCAACGGCCATCTTCACAGATATTGCAAGTCAATATCAGTCCCATTCATTGACAACTGGGACAACTTCTACGGCAGAAGGGACCTTTATACGAGGGATGGGGTGGCAACCCTGGCTGGGTCTCTCGAGAGGGCAGTTCAAAAGATGTCAAAGTCTTTAAACTGCTAGGGGAACATATGAGCACGGGGGTGGAGGGGACTGCAGTGGGAGCGGGTAAACAAAGTGAAAGGTTACAGGGAAATGGTGCTCGGAAATATGTCAAAACTAAATTAGGCAGGGAGTTAAAATCTAAACACGACAGAGAGGACTCAGAACATGACTAACTTAAATGTCTACTACGCAAACAGTAGAAGTATGAGAAACAAAATGGATGATATTAGGACCTTGGTATGTACCGAAAGAATCGATATAATAGCATTCACCGAAACATGGATAAACCTAGACTCATGTGAGTTACCTGTCAAATGCCAAATTGCAGGTTACAAATTATTTCATACTGATAGGCAGATTAGGAAAGGTGGCAGAGTAGCAATCTATGTCAAGGATAATCTGAAGTGTGAAATAAATAAGGAAATCAAAACTGAGCGGAATACAGACACAATTTGGATAGAATTAGCCGATGGTAAGGAAAAATTAATCACAGGAGTAATATATAGACTTCCTAATCTTGATAGAGTTAATGAGTGACTTATTTGGGATGAAATGCACAGGACTGTTTCCTTAGTCAACATATAACCAAACCCACCCGGGGTAATAATATACTTGATTTAGTTCTGTCGAACAGAGAAAACCTCATTAGTAAAGTCGAGGTAGGGAACGAGCTTGCAAACAGCGATCACAAAGAAATTAGATTCCAGTTAGAATTTCAGGACAGCCGCACGGAAGATTCCACTAAAGTCCCAGATTTCAGAAGGGCAAACTTTGATAGTTTGAAGAGGCAGCTGAGAGAGGGGGTATCACGCTTGGGGGTGAATTACATGACCTCACATGAGGTAACCTCACTCAATGTACCTACAGAGGGCAACCTCACCCTACCGGAGACCTGATGGTTGAGATTAACCTGATAACGAGATCTGAGGTTGCAGAGTTCCAAGACAATTTAAATATTGAGTTACTTAATGCACAAAGGCAAAACATACCATACAAAAAACTCAGATCAAATACCAATGACCCTAAATGGATAAATAATTATTTAAAGAACATTATTGGACAAAGGAAGGCTATAGGTAGGAGAATAAATCGTGTGAACTTTACCTCTGAGATTATTATAAAGTATTGGCCAATAAGGTTAAGGCCGAGATAAGAAAAGCAAAGAGGAATAATGAGCTGAAGGTAGCAAGGGAGGCGAAGTCAAACCCCAAGGGATTCTATCAAATGTATCAAACTAAAACACGAGAAAAGATTGGACCAATACAGTCAGATACCGACGGAGAAATGAGCAATAATCTGAATAAATATTTGTCAACAGTTTTCACCACCGAAAATTTAAACATGATACCCGAGGCACCGACTCTATACAGAGATAGTGAAGAAAATAAATTAAGCGAGATAGTGGTGACTAGTAACGATGTTAGTAAGCAAATAGACAAACTAAAGCCTAATAAGTCACCAGGTCCCGATGAGATATTTGCCAGAGTATTAAAGGAATGTAAGGAAGAGCTTAGTATGCCATTAGCAAAGTTGTTTAACATGTCCTTAAAAACAGGTGTAGTACCAGAATCCTGGAGGATAGCAAATGTAATGCCGATTTTCAAAAAAGGAGATAGATCACTATCCTCTAACTACCGTCCAATCAGTCTAACATCAATTGTAGGCAAACTCTATTCAAAATCACCTGGAGAAGCACAAGTTGATCAATGATTCCCAACATGGCTTCACAAGCTGGCATTCATGTCTAACTAATCTATTAACATTCTTTTCATCTGTTTTCGAATCAGTGGACGAGGGGCACAATTATGATGTGGTATATCTCGACTTTAGCAAAGCCTTCGACAGAGTCCCCCACGAAAGGCTAATAAGAAAAGTGGAGGGTCATGGCATTAAAGGAGATATTCTAAAATGGATTGGGGCGTGGTTACAGGACAGGAAACAGTGAGTAGGCATTAACGGCACTAAATCCAATTGGAGCAACGTCACTAGTGGATTTCCCCAAGGCTCAGTACTTGGACCATTATTATTTATTATATACATACCGTAAACGACATAGATATCGGCGTAGACAGCAACATAAGTAAATTTGCTGATGACACTAAAATAGGGCGTTTAATTACTGTAAATCTGACGAGGACTCCGCAAAACTACAGGAAGATCTAAACAAATTTTTCGAATGGTCTGAGAAATGGCAGATGAAATTCAATGTGGACAAATGTAAAGTACTTAGTATAGGAGATGTAAACAGGGAAACCAGATACCAGATGAACAATGATGTTATTAAGAAATCAGACTGCGAGCGAGATTTAGGAGTAATGATAAGTAGGAATCTTAAGCCAAGTAAACAATGTATATTTGCTCGAAACAAGGCTAATAAAGTACTTGGGTTCATACAAAGGAGTGTTAGTTACAAGACTAGCGAGGTCATCCTAAAACTATATCTTGCGCTTGTAAGACCTCACTTGGATTACGCAGTTCAATTCTGGTCACCTTATTACAGAATGGATATAGAATCCTTGGAAAGAATTCAGAGGGGAATGACAAGACTAATCCCAGGCATTAGGAACCTTGAGTACAGAGACAGGTTAAAGCATCTTAATTTGCACTCCCTCGAGAGACGTAGAGTGAGGGGCGACACGATAGAGGTGTATAAATGGAAGTCAGAGCTAAACAAAGGGGACATTACAAAGGTACTCAAACTATCCAACCAGGAGCGAACTCGTAACAATGGTTTCAAATTAGACAAATTTAGATTTAGGTGCAAAATAGGTAAACATTGGTTTGGAAATAGAGTAGTGGATGAGTGGAACAAGTTACCAAATATCATCATTAACTCGAATACGCTGGATAGCTTCAATCATAGGTTGGATGGATAAATGAGCAATAGGGGTTGGGTCCAAATGGGACTGTCCAGTATGGCCCGCTGCAGTTTCCTCCATTCTTATGTTCTTATGTTGTTGTGACATTTTCCACTTCTTAATACTCAGCCAGGCCTTCGACTGAACCTGTTGTACCAAACAATGTTTTTGTTTGTTTCTTTCCTTTTCTATAGTAATGTTTAGGGTTTAATCCTCTCACAAAATTAACATTATTGAAATTAATGTAGGGAAAGTTGGAAAATAGAATCATAGTACAGAATTTGCAAATACTGTATTGGTAAAAAAAAAAATTATCAAGCATCTTCATTGAGTAACAAATAAACAATACAAAACTAACATCAATGGTGATGGCATTACGAATAAGTGTATAAAAAGTCACAATATATTCATTATAATTCACCATATGCATGCCTCTACTGCACTACATTTCACTATCACATATTATTTTTCCAAGCTAGGCCTATATGTTACGGCATGCTTTTGTCTGGTATATGCTACTGTATTGTGAATAGCCGCTATTTGACCAACATCTCTTAAATAAAAAAATATTCACTATTTCCTTATAAACATTTCAATACACATCTTATTATCACTTCATAAGAATAAATATCGAGATTGTAAGTAATAAATATCTTGAGATAGTGGCCATTTTTAAATTGTGCCTGGGACCGACACACTCACTGCTTACTGAGGCAGAAGTATTACGGGCATTTGTTGTCTGTTACCACATGGTCCACTGCATATAGATGAGTTGCCACCTAGCATTATGACTTGGCTCTGTGCAAGAGAGTGGTGTGACAAAAGTGACGTTAAAATTTGAAGTAATGGCATGTCTGATGGCGAGGCAAAAGTTTAATTTACATAAATCAAAACGTCACTTATGCGTGTATGATCCTGAGTGTTAATCTTGGGTACAGAAGCAAGCAACCTTATCAGGCAGGAGAATTTCAGTTTTATTATTTATTTTTATTTCATTTTTTTTTTGTAAGGGGGATTCCAGTTTTTCTCCTCCAATAGCTTGAACTGTGTGAATTATGCAAATTGGTTAAAAAAAATTATTGTGTACTGTACAGTATTTGGTGGAAGGGGTCTTTTTGGGTGCAGAGGAATTAATTTGCCTCAAAGCAAAAGTTGCTTTAGCGATTGAAAATTATCAATCTTTGGTGTTAAATTGTGTATTACTGGGCGTTAGAATTAGTAAAATCTGTTATTGGGACAAATGATTTACTGGTTGAGACTAAACTCTTACTTAGTGGTTGTCCAGTCTTTGGTAATGCATTAAATAAACTTGAATTTGAGACTAACAATTTTGTAGAATTTTAAAATAAACAATAAAAAAAGAACAAATAATTTTGGTTACAATGGGACTTAATGACGGTAATGTTATTGGCTGTGAAGTACAGTGTGTGTGTGTGTGTGCGGTATGTATTGAGCATCTAGTGAAGGTGAAAATTAATGAAAAAGTAGAGATAAGTTGAATGAATAAACTCCAGTTATGATTACCAGCATATCCTAAACCTCAGTGCCATTTGATCTAAATTATTAAAAAAGAATGGAATTGTGATTATACACTGCATGCCATAATTCACTGCTTCTTAGATCAGTACCATTAGAGGAGAAGGTTGTCAATGTAGCCGACCATAGCATTAGTGAATTTCAACATCGTCCTTTTGTCTACAATATGGCCATTATTGTGTTCAGATCATCCTAATATGTAATTGGTGTCCACTATATTGCTCTTCATTTCTATGAACTTCATGAACACTGCATATTTGTGAATACTATATTGTACTGTAATTTAAAATAGGGAATGAAAGTTTTCATTTAAGATGTCATGTTATTTATAGATGTAAGAACATTGTTCACCGTGGACACATGGTAGTGTGGTAGTGAAGCAAACACGACTAAGAGATGGAGCTTTATTCCTGAAATTTCGTCAGAAATAAAGCTCCATCAATTAGCCATGTTTGCTTCATTACCACACTACCACCTTGCAGATGTATTTATTTTTTTTATTTTTTTTACTTTTTCAACAATGCAAGGTTGTAAAATGTTGCCTGCTTTATTTTTGACAGACTAGTATGAGCAGTCATCAGTAAAAACATATTTGTTAAACTTGATATTTTTTTACTTGCAGGTATGTGTCCTAATATTTTTTATGTAACTTTGCCAATTAAGAAGGACTGTACTGTAATAGTTGACAATCCCTTATCTGAAATTTCGAAAACCGAAAGTTTTTTATTGGAGCAAAACATTTTTTTTTTTTTTTTCCCAACCTGGATCAGCCCACCTGGGTACAGGTCACCGACCCACATTGGGACCTGGGGGGCGAAAATGTTGTAATAATACTGTAATAATAATAATAATAATAATAATAATAATAATAATAATTCATAGTAAATAAAATTTATAATAAAAAATACAAAAAAATCAAATAATAATGATAACGATGATGATAATAATAATAATAATAATAATAATAATAATGATAATAATAGAATAATAATAGAATAATAATAAAATAATAATAATAATAATAATAATAATAAGAAATACAAGAATGAAAAAAGATCAAAAGTGAGAAACACAACCTAGATCTATGAATTATTATTATTATTATTATTACATTCCCTCCCCAGACCCCAATGTGAGTCAGTGACCTGTGCCCGGGTGGGCTGATCCCTGCAAAAATAAAAAAAACCCTAACCTAACCATTCTGAAACCCGAGAAATTCTGAAATCCGAAACACATCTGGCCCCAAGGATTTCGGATAAGGGATTGTCAACCTACTGTATATCCCCTGCAACTTATTTTCTAAAGAGAATAAGCAAGTTAATTTTTTGTACCGTTCTTATCTCTGATGCACCAGTGATGTCAAGAAATTAACCTTAGTGCAATTTGTGGTTTCTTTAAAGTTTAATTACTCGGTATTAATACATGTACAGTTATTCATTGGTAGGAAACTCCCATTATGTAGTTGCTGAGGTACTTGACAATCTTCAGGTGTGTTTTAGTCTTGGATTTTAGTCTATATTCACTGTTAATCCTCAGCAAATCAGACATCTTATCCTCGCCACACCTCCCACTTCTACACCATCCAAACATTGAGTCGTTCAGTTGTTGTCATTTTGAGCATGTTGCTTTTTTTTTTTTTATTCAATATTATGATCTTATGAAATTATGCATCATCTGAGTGACTGTATATCATTTTGTAGACATAGATTTTAATGAAATATATGTGGAATTATCATCTGAGAATAAATTTGGAAGGCTTTACATATGAGGATTCTGTTGTCTCATGCTTCTTCCAACAGAGACCAGAACATTGAAACTAACATGATCGCTGTGAATTATAAACACAAGTTGTTGTCGTCACCCATGTGATATATTTGTGGGTGTGTTAACTCTAAACTAGCTTGTGTAATTAGTCTTGCAATTATGGATGGATTGATTTGAAAACTAGTAGGCATCATCATTACCTCTCAGTGGTAAACGATTTTTTTTTTTAGGGTCACAAGGCCAAAGATCAAGGTCACTAAAAGCTGACCAAGGGATCATCTGTGTATTTTGTGCCAGTGTTTGTTCATTTATTAATATTTTTTTATCTCGGTGTTTCATGATGTGATGAAATAGCCAGTTGATGACATCATTGGTGAGGAACAGTGTGTAATATTGTTGACCGATTGTGATGATTTGTGGTCAACAGTAAATAATGTATTGATCTTAACATAATAGTAATAAGATACGTAACCAAGTGATTGTCAATGTGTGTCTTTTGTGGTAAGAACAACTACTATATGTGTCAGTTTTTGTTTTAATTATTTATTTATTTTTATGGTCCTAAGTATGTGTGGGTGTGTCTACATAGCCCTCTCCTGCCATGTTCTACACTCTATTTATTTCCACTTTTGCTTGAGGCTTTTGATCACTTTATGTCTTCCACACCAGAGAGGGAGGATTGAAAATTGTAGAGTTATATTATACAGTATTATTAATTTGAACCGAATTATATACAATGGGCATGATATTGTTTGAATTGCTTGAGGAATATTTTTAGGAATGTTAAAAAAAGTTTGAAAGAATATTCACATTTGGTAAGAAAATTCAAGGTGTTGTTTTATATACAGTACAGTGTATCTGTATATTGTATATTGATTATATAGATATTAATGGAGAAAAACATTAAAGAAAAAATATGTACCCTGTATTGTATACCCCAGTTTACTACATGTATTGTATATCTTGTTGCAGCTTTGTGTGTGAGGCAGTGGAAAGTTGACACTGTTAGTTTGGGTCTCATATTATAATGAATTTTGGTTCATGAAAAGGACTAACTTGGCAAAAAGCCATCCTGTCTTGCATACTTTTATCTTTAAATAGTTGAATATTGCTCTTGTTTGTTAAAAATTAGTGTACAGAGATATTTAATTTCAGTGTCTAGAAGGTTTTGGCTAAATGTCCCCCAATCTTATTAGACCCTAACCTGACCATAAGAATTAGGGTCTGTTAGATGGGACCCATTGATCCCCATTACAACTGCACCCCTAATATTAAGGAATAGGCTGGACTGAGGCTCATTTAACTAATTATCACATGAACTCTGGAGTGCTGGAGAAATATGGTGTTTAAGATGCCCTGGTAAAGAGAGTAAGAATTAATAATGTAGATAAAGCACTTATAAGGAAAAACATGAGCTGAAGAATAACAAACTTTACACTTAATTTTTTTGCTGAAAAATCTTTGTATTGTTAGAATCACATTATTTTGTATTGCCTACATAGCAGAACATGCACATAGAATCTCTGTGATGTTGTCACAATAAAAGGGTAGCATTTTGTTCCTCTTGGACTTGTTCCAAAAAAATGAAGGCCAAATGGGGAGATGCTAATAAGTAGTAGACTAAGAAGGGAAGGGTGAGTGTAAAGAGGCCAGTAAAGGGAACATAAATGAAATTGTCAATAGTGAAGGACAAAGAAGTAACATATATCCAATGAAAGTGGTCCCATAGACCTGATAAACCATTAAGAGCAGTGTAAATACAGCAAACTGTAGACCAAGCCTTTTTTAGTACACAATGAGGCAGTGTGGCTGGCCCTGTGCTTGACTTCCTTCACTTCCTCAAATATAAAGTTAGGTACCCATTTGCAGCTGGGTGACTGTGGGCTCAAACCATTAGAACAGGAAGCAAGGGCTGTTCAATATCCACTTCTCTGCTTTAACCTCAACACATTTCAGTTTTGAAAGTAACTCTAATGAATGAATATGGATACCATGAATGATGCAGCTTTTTATGCATTTGTGTGACATGCAGATTTAAGTGTCAACAGGTGAATCCAAAATATGTTTGTACAGTATTATCAATTAACTTTTTGGGAACATTTTCAGTGGAATAGTCTCTGAGGATCATCATTTCATTTGTTGGTACAATATTAATGATCACAAGTTGTCTCCACTCAACATGACCAAACTATCCCAGCAGTCAGCTGTCTGTAAATTCCAAGTCTTTCAAAAAGTGATGCAGGAGTGCATTTGTGCCATAAAGTGAGACTTGGGTTTTGTACTATTCAAGGTCTCCAAGTGTGTGCTATTGTACAGTTTATTAATGATTAATTGGGAATATTAAGATATTTTCTTTTTGTAAGGTTGAATAAACAACTCATGAATAGTTCAAGAATTTCTTAGCTGTGAGTTAGTTTAGCATCCATAGTTTATTCACTCACAAGATGAAATCAGCATCCATAATAACTTGAGAATCTTGACAGCTGGTGTGGAAGTTGAGATCCAATACTGATTGTCATTTTGTACAGTAGTTGTATGCATTCTTGGGAAGGAAATGGGTGCGGAGTTCCATTTGGATAGCTTGGGGTATCCTGCATTAGATTCTGACTACAGTACTAGACTTAGAATGTAAATGTCACATTAAGGTCTGGGAGATACTTGTCATTAGATGCTGCATCTTTGGTGCAAACAACCCAAAGATTAGCTACGTAATCTAATGTCAAAAAACAAACCTGGTTCGTTATACACTTGACCTGCTTTATGCCATCCAGCCTTGTGCTTCAGAAGCCTCACACTGTACCACACTGTATCATACTCAGTGTAAATACTGTATGTAAAGTTTTGTTTAAGATTTCTTTTTAATTTTGACATTATTGACTAAGATTAGTTCTTTTATCTTTTAATTAGCTTCAGTTTAATTAATCTATAAAAAAAGGGGGGGGAGAGAACTCTTGTATGTGTTCTGATGGTTCTTCAGATGGCACAATTCTTTGTTGCACATAATTCCAGAATGAGAGGTAGTTACCCAAAGCTCAAATGGTATTCATTCATATGATGTGTTGTATTGTTTGTGTCATCATATTGCACAACACAACAAAATATTGTACTGCATTGTATATGATGTGAATATTATATATATTTTATGCTTATATTCAAATCATATATCGATTAGTACAGTATTTTGTATATTACATTTCAGTATTTCAGTTTATTCTGTGTAAATTGTATCATTTTTCATTATATTTGTTTATATTTATGACATTTGTGATCATGTTTATTCCATTTAGTTGTCAACTTTTTTAAGTATTGTTCTTGTAATTGTTTATATGTTTCATGAAGTGGGTCTGTGGCAGAGACCAGGTTGTAAGATCATTTAAAGCATAAGAATAAATACTTTATATTATACAGTAGTACAGTAGCATCTTTTCTTCTTCTTCATTCTTTCGGAGGAGGATCAAAATTGAGACCCAGTCAAATCACCTCCATAAAAAGGTTTTCTGTTGTTTTACATATCAAAATGAAAGGCACCATGGGCATCTGCTGTAATTTATCCAGGGGGGGGATGAGGGGTTGAAAAAATCACCCCATTTTTTATATTAATGTTTCTCAAAGGTTAGGTTAGGTTTTTATCCTTGAGGGATATTGTCCTACGGAGGTTTTCTCTAAGAGGATTTTGTCATACACACGGCAAGGATATAGACTAGCTCCTATTGTCGGGTTATGTCCAGTGATCGTGGTGGCCACTCGATTGGTTCACCTTGGCCAATCCAGCAACCTGGAAATTTTTAGTTTGGGCCACCATGATCACCAGACATAACCCACCTTGATTTTTTCCCATGGGAATTTGTCAAAAATGTGGTCTACAAGACCAAGTACTCGCCAACTGTGTGTAACAAGTTGATCAGTTGAAGAGGATCAAGTAAAAGTAACAAACCCTATTGTAACTTAACCTAATGCTTAATGGCTTATGTCTCCATCAATATGAATTTGCAAAAAAAAAAAAAAATATTGATTCAGAATTAATTCCAGATAAGAACCAATTGTCATTTTAATAATAATAAATAATAATAATTAACGGTTTATTGAAAGAGCATGGCAGCTGGAAGGCTGAAAATATACAGTTACATAATTGGGCAATGGGTCTCTTGATTTACAAATAATATACAAGTAACATAAGTGATACAAATATGATATATAATAACTAGGTGGGGAGAAACTCAAACTACAGGGCATTTCAACATGGTAACAGTGCAAAAAGGTAAGATTGACTGAGTGAATACACTGGTTGATTACAAGTTGTCCCAACAGGATGAAGAAATTGCACTATTTGAGACTGAATGTGAGAAGGACCTAGGTGTGTATATTGACAATGAGTTGAAGTTCTCGGGCCATTGCGAGAAGAAGGTAAATCAGGCAAATAAATTATTGGGTCTTATAAGAAGGTCGTTCAGATATCTAGACAGTCCGTCCCTCGTAACGATCTTCAAGAGCAGGGGTCACCAAACTTTTTTCACAGTGGGCCGGAAAACTGAAAGAATGACGAGCGCGGGCCGCATAATCATTCTGTTCAATACTTGCAAGCCAGTACGAAAGCTCTGGGAAAAAAGACGAAAAAATAAGTTTAGCATTCCATGTTAATCATGGGTGAGTGGCGTGCAATGCACAAAAAACAAAGACAACCAACATATTTATTTACTAAAAAGTTATCAAAGAAGGCGACGTTAGCAAAAAGATAGTTACATCAGACCTACAGTAGTGTGCACATATCCGAATCTCACAAACTAAGCAGCAAAAAAGGTTAGTGAGATTTGTGAAACTGACGTTTGGCTTTCAAGATATCATCAATGTTTGGTTTGGAATTGCTGCATCCAATCAAGAGAATTGCTTTCAAATGTTCATCAGTCAATCTCGTTCGATGTGTTGACTTCACATACTTCATTTTTGAAAATGTTTGCTCACAGACATAAGTTGTTCCAAACAGTGATGCCATACCAGCGGCAAATTTCTTCAGTTTCGGAAACTCAACATCAGGTAAGCAGCGGTAAAATTCAACAAGTTTTCCTTCTCCGTGCTTCTCTTTCAACAAGTCCTTTGCTTGCAAATCGATGAGCTCCAACTGTAGTTCAACTGGCACATCATCAAGGTTACAATCAAACGGATTCTGGAACTGAAGAATGTCACTCTCAATTCTGTCAAGACCTGAAAATCTCTTCAAAAAATGCTTCTTCAAGTCACGAATAATCTTTTTCGGAAAATCGAGGTTGACATCTTCAGCGATTGTAGCGCAAAACTCTTTGAAACAGTGAAAATGAGAGAAGTTTTCTCCTTCCAGTTGTGCTTCAAACAATGACAGCTTTCTCCGAAATCCTTTGATGATTCTGTAGAGATCACAGATGAGGTTATCCTTTCCCTGAAGTTTCAAGTTCAGTTCATTCATGTGGGATGTGATGTCGACCAAAAATGACAACTTTGACAGCCAGGTAGGATCTGACAGCTGTGGATCAGCTCTTATCTTTTTCAGTGAGAAAAACATCTATTTCGTTTCGGAGCTTGTAAAAACGAAACAGGACTTTACTGCAGCTGACCCACCTCACTGCTGTGTGATAAGGCACGTCACAGAAATCAGAATCAATTTCTTCAAGAAAAGCCTGGAACTGAGGGTGATTGAGTGCATGTCCCCGAATGAAGTTCACAGCAGAAACGACTGGTTTCAGTACACAAGAAATATCTAAATCTTTCCCACAGAGTGCTTGCTGATGTATGATGCAGTGTATGAACAGAGTGCCCGGAATTTGCAAATCTTCCAATTGAGTCCTGATCTGCCCCACCAGACCCTTCCTCACTCCAGCCATGTTTTTTCCTCCATCAACTGTAACACCTCGAAGCTGATTCCACTGAAGGTTATAGTCTTGCAAAGTTTTTTGCACTTCCATGAAAATGTCTTTTCCAGTTGTTGTTCCATGCATGCTGCAAACGGATGCCAACTCTTCCGTTATCTGAAAGTCCAAATTGACACCACGAATGAACACGAGAAGTTGTGACGTACTCGAGAGACCAGTAGACTCATCCAGCGCCAGAGAATACCACAAGTAGTTCTCAGCTTTCTCGCGTATCTGTAGCACTATGTTCTCTCCAAGTTCTTCTGTTCTCCGCACAACTGAACTTGCCGAAAGGCTGATACTTCCAAACAAATCGGCTTTCTCAGGACACAAGTCATTTGCTGCTTCCATCATACACTCTTTGATGAAGTTGCCATCAGTAAACGGTTTTCCTCGTTCTGCCATCTTATGCACTGTTTTGTAAATTGTACGAGTGACAGATTCATTTTCAGCATTTTCAGACATAATGAAGGGTGAAGAAAAAGGGATCTGAAAATGAAAAAGACATTGAATTGGAAACATAATTAAAATCATATTGAAACACAAGAAAAGCAGAGGATTCAGGGGTCACTGGTGAAGCTACGGCTCACCAAAGGTACATATAAAGTTTATAGGTACCTTTGGTAATAGAATGTATCACATAATAAGGTTTACAAAATATATAAATAGGGCGGGCCTAAATAAACAGCCTAGAGACCAGCTCGATTAACACCTTGACCGGGGAATTTTTCTGAGCTGGGGATAATATTTTCGTAATAACACGAGGCTTCTATGGCATTGTTATGCTATGTTTGTAACTTTATGACCTCTAATCACACTTGTAGTTCACTTACCTATCACTGTCAAACAAAGAAATCCTTGTTATATACCTATAAAATGGATGACAGGCAAAAAGAAGTAAATATTTCTGGAGCGTCGGAGCTGTGTTGACAGCCGGAAGCATCTGGGGGCGGGAAAGATACTTTAGGGGTATAGAGTTATTAATGTTGTCTAGCACTCAGGATGGAAGGAAACTCTAAGGTGGTTTTCTTGTATAATATAAGCTATATGATTTACAGTCTGGTGCTGGAGGTGCCGTGTGGTGAGGAGCTGCTCAGTAGAGACGTTTGGTGAGTAGCGTGTTGAAGGAGGTAGATGTGCAGGAGCTTCGTTAGAGAAGATGTTGCCTGTTGCTGGCCTCCTGGTTGAATGAATGCTGACAGCGTGGAGCTTGCTGGAGGAGGTGTTGCTTGTTCATGGAGAGAGACCAGAATGAAAGAGCTGGTTGGTGAGGAAGCTCAGAGAAGGACAGCTGGTGGGTCGCCATGCTCGCTGGCGGGAGCGAGGGCCGCCAGGCAGCGGCGGAGGAGGAGGTGTTACTTGTTCAAGAAGAATGGTCAGAATGAATCTCAATGGAGAGACAGAGCTTATATACCCAGCAGCCGCTATGAGTCGTGTTGGGAAAACCCGAGAAGTCGCCGGTTCCTGGTTCCGTTGCTAAGATAAGGTAACATCTGGTTGGTTACTAGGGAAGGCGGTAGCAGGTGGTGGCTGTGGCTACGCAGTTGTAGGCAGTTGTAGGGGAGACGTCCACTACAATACCATGGAAACCATGGTAACGTCAGAGCGTAGGTGGAGCTACCACGAGCCGGGGAAGGACTTGGGATGGCGCGAAATAAGCAAACATTACAATAAACAAGAAAATCTAGATACAATAATCTAAAATTGAAAATAGTAAATTTAAGGCACATAGCAGTCAGGAGGTCTCCGCATGCGTGAAGATCTCCTAGTATTCTAAACATAATATTTAAATTTAAATTGTATCAACGTCTCGTGTTCCATACGTTTTATCAAGCAAATTCAAGTCCCGTCGGCGGGCCTGATGAACTGACGTCGCGGGCAGTAGTTTGGTGACCCCTGTTCAAGAGTGAAGTGCTTCCCCATCTGGAGTACTGTCACCCCGTCTGGTCCCCGAGATATGCTAGGGACTGTCAGTTGGTTGAAAATGTTAAAAAAAGGGTCACCAGACTGGTGCCTGCACTTCGTCACCTCAACTACCCTGAGAGATTGGAGTGCCTGAACTTGCCTAGCTTATACTACAGGCTGACAAGGGGTGACCTAATTGAGGTGCATAAGCATCTCAAGGGGCACTACTCAGTCGATTGTCCTTACTTGGAGCTGGCGGATGCTCACCCCACAAGGGGTCACAACTCAAGATTGAAGAAGCCACAAGTCCAGAGAACTGAGGGCAAACTTTTTCGGTGTGAGAGTTGTGAACTCTTGGAACAATCTACCAGAAAGTGTTGTGACGGCACCGAGTGTGAGCTCTTTCAAGACCAGACTTGACCAACACTGGAGCAGGTTCAGGTACATTCAGGAGCCGGTGCATGCCCAGTACTTGCCAACAGTGTGTAACAGAGACGTGACCGATCGCCCAAGCGGCTAACGAGCCGATCAGTAGTGAAGAGGATAGAAGTAAAAGGTAAAAATAACTTCCAAATTGGAGTCAAATGTCATCCACCTAATGGTAATAAAACTAATATTACAGAACCAGGATACTCAGGTAGAGAATCTTAGCTCAGATTATAGCTAAGTAATCAGAGTAATTAATAAGTGGAAAGCTGTAAAACACTAGACTGAAAATAATCAACATCACCCGTCGATCATCACAATCTTTAAGAGTGAGGTACTTCCCCGTCTAGTCCCCGAGATATGCTTGAGACTGTCAATCAAAGAAGGTAGAGTTTCCTTGCTGTCAATTGATTGAAAATACCCAAAGGTGGGCCACCAGACACCGGTGCCTGCTCAACGGAACCTCAGTTACCCACAGAGATTAGAGCGCCTCACCCTGCTTAGCTAATACTCTAGACGGTGACCTTTTTTTTGTTATCCGCACGCTCTGTTCACATGCTGAGACAATATGGACAAAATTATATAATATTTTTAATAGATATCTCTATAGTACAGTATATATATATGTCAGTCAGTGCAATGACATCATGAGTAACTCTTGACGAACACGAACTATGTGACGTCACCTTGTTTGTTACTGCCGGTGGGTCTGAGCCTGAGTCTACCACCACAAGACTCTCGCTACTCCTTCGTGGTCATTATATAATTTGATGAATTATAAGCAGTGCCAGGTGTGAGGGGTTGATCCAACATTACATTATTGAAGAGAACGTGAAGGGGAAGGATGGCGGCGAGGATCACCAGCCAACTCTCCAAATTGACATTATTAGTAAGACTAAAGGCTGTATATAGAAAAATAGGGTCAAATTTAGTTTTGGGCATCCATTTATTTACCCAACCTAACCTATTGTAACCAAACCGAACCTAACCTAATCAAATATAACCTAACGAACCTAATCTAACCTATTCACAGAACCCAGAAACTATATCTAACCTAACCGAAACTAAAATAATTGATAGATATTTATGCAATATGATCATCAAAAAAGATTTCATTGGTTCAGTATGTACACAGACAATGGTAAATAGTAAATTTATTTAACAAATTATTGTCCAAGAAAGCCATTTCTTTTGACTACAATATTTGGTGACTAAAATTCATAGTCGTTTTTTTATAACATATTCAGTTATTGTCTATGATATACGCCCATTTTTATCAATGAACTTCAAAGGTAATGGTGGAACAGATAGTTAGCACCAAAAGGAGTTTCTGGAATTGTACCAAATTTCTGGAGACACTATTTGGATGATACTGTAAAATTATCGTTTTGGTCATGCACCTATTTGGAATTTGTCAGAATCGTTCAAAACATAATAAACATTCTGAAAAACTTAATTTTAACCTAACCTGAACCTCTCTCAGACGGTTGTAACTTAAACTCCTAAAATTCGCTGCAGAACCGATACGATAATACAGTAATACCTATGATTCTAAACACGAACATGTAAACGACAATGAACAGAACCTGACCTAACCAATCAAATCTACCTAACCTTACCTAACTTCCTCACCAATTATGCCTCAACAGAGCTTTTATGGTGAAAGATGTGTTTTTCTGATGGTATTTGATGTCATTCAAGCGATTCTGACCTTTATTTCCATCACAAATAAATTTTCTGAGAGCTTCCTCTCACCCATAACAATAATGGGGGAGAGCGTGGGAAATTGGGGTTTTGAGTGGGAGAGACTCGAAACAAGTGATTTACTGCATGAACGAAGGTCAGAATCATTTGGATCTCATTGAAAACCTTAGGAAAAAACACACTTTTCAAATGAAAAAATTGGAAAAACTAAATTTTAAGGTCTGTCTCCCAACCTATCAAACCATACCTAACCACCAGCTGGGGCTCCGTTCCCAGACCCCTGTGCTTAATCGTTTGTGTGGGAAAAGGTATAGAAAAAAAGTTTCTTAGAATTGTCTAAGCCGGGCATAGGCAACCTTTCCTCAGTCATGGGCCGCATTATGATTTAGGTATTTTTCTGCGGGCCAACCCACCAAAATTTATATCCTAGCCAACCCAAAAGTAATGTTAATATTGCATTAACACGGACAGTGAAACAGTTTATCGTCACGTCCACTTAATGATATTTTCAGTTTATAATCACAATCTTTCCCCATTTATGAAATAAATCCATCATAATATTTTTTTAAGTCAAGTGTTAATGTTTCTTGGCATTTAACAGAAGATGAGTGAGGCAGTCTGTGAATACTGTATGTTGATTTTTCCTACAGTTACAGCATGAGGAACTACAATGAAACAACCTATAGGCACTTCTATTTACTTTAAAATTTACATTCACAGTGTTTCCACTTAAGGTGATCAACATCAGGAAATACCTGTAATAGAATTATGCACGTGACATAATAACAGTCAAGGTTAGAATTAATATGACATTTTGGTGCAGATCAATTTATATTATCACAATATTTTCTGTTTTATGAGACACTAATATATAAATCAATGATAATATATAATCAACCAGTCAGGGTTTCAGTTAGTAAGACACTTAATATAAGACACTATTTACACTCAGTTACAATATTGTCCAACTTTTTATAGTCAGAGATAGGAGGTTATGACAGTACTACCAGTCGTAGCTAGTGGGATACCTGGGTTTGGATGTTTCTACATAATCGTTCAAAATTTTGAGGAATGTCAGAGGTTACAACTCTGAGGCAGCCCTCCAGGTGCTCCTCTGTGAGTCTGGATCTGTGATTGGACTTTATAAACTTCATGTGTGAAGAAAAACAAATCTACCTGAACCGCGGGCCACATTAAATAGAATTTCTCGCTCATTCCGCGGACCGCACATAGAAATGGTCTGGGCCACATGCGCCCATGGGCAGCGGGTCGTCCATGCCTGGTCTAAGCTATTGATTGCATATAACAGAAATTTCATAACTACTGTGGGGCATAAGCTGTAAAAATAGCCTTACTTTTATATACAGTACTATATGGTACCAAGGAAAGCAACTTTCTTGATGTGGCATTGTGTAATTTTAGGTCTATCGGTTGTTGCACTGAAACATATATTTCTTCTACACTATCAGTTCTGTGTTGCATTTTGAACACTTGCATGCCCTGCCAACTTGTCCACATTGACAGATGAATGCCGTGACCATAACTATGTAGTAGTTAAATAGAAGATGGCTTTCTTGTCTCCTCTTGGGGAAGTGTAAGATGCTAACTTTTTTAATGTTTGGGGTTGCCACTTTATTTCTATTTTTATAACCTTCTTGGTTATATCTCTTTTATTTTCTTTATTTTCTAATTCATTTTCTCAAAGTATTTATTGTATTTCTTTTAAGGTTTGTTAGTACAGTACAGTACAGTATATCGGATCATAGCTCCAGACCTACAGCCATTGTTGTGTTTGTATCTCCAGAATACTGTACTGCTAAGATTTTCCTGAACTAAAACATTTTCAAATGACACTTGCAGTCTTCAAGTAGTAGTGTCTGCTTACCTCCCCTGAGTCGAAGCTACTATGTCTACAAGGATCCCAACTACAAACACTTCAGACCTAATTTTGCCTTCAAACGGAAACATTATATACCGAAATTCAAGAAGGCCAGATCTTTGAAGGTAAGGAAGTAAACTGCCTGCCTCTTATGATATTATAAGGACAGTGCAACTCTGAAACAAATACTCTAACATTAACTCATGAATGTACATACTGTATACAGTAAACCCTCGAAAGTCCAAACCATGTAAGTCCGGATTTCGAATAGTCTGGACCCTTTCTGGGTAAGAAAGATTTGTCCAAACCCTTAGTTAGTTATTTGTCGTTTGAAATTCCTGCCATGCACATTCAAATCAAATTGCTGCCAGTGAGCAATTCCCTGGCCTCTTTCCTACTCTCGGATCCATGAGTGAGCTGTTTTTTCCTCCACTCTTATAATGGACTTGCTCATAATACAGGGGGTCCCCGGGCTACGAACAGGATCCGTTCCTGAGGCTGTCCTTAAGTCGGAACACATACCTCATGTGCACTATATCATAGCCTAAGTCCTTTTATACATCTTGAATCACTTAATTTAAGAGAAAAGAAGAAATTGAATGACAAAATAGAGTAAAGTAAAAATTTAAGTTTAACACTTACATTGAGACTTGGGGCTGGCTTGCATGTAGAGATGGGTATTTGCAGGAGTAACAGAGGCTTTACTGTGATGGTTGAATTGAAACTTTCTTCTTTTCATCATAAATCTCTGTAGCATCGTAGAGCTTCATTAATACCTCTAATAATCTTGGTGAATCTTACTATGTTGGTATCTTGCTGTTCAAATTTAAACAATCCTCCTTCAAAAATGCCCTGAAGTATATCTTTCTCCCCACCTAGTCATTATATATCATATTTGTGTCACTTATGTTACTTGTATATTATTATTTGTCAATCAAGTGACCCATTCCCCATTTATGTAACTGTATATTTTCAGCCTTCCGGCAGCCATGCTCTTTCAATAAACCCATAATTATTATTATTATTATTTTATTTTTAGAGTAAACCCTCGATAACTTGGCACATATGGGTCTCCGACTTATCGAGGCACTTCTCCTCTCCTACAAAAATAGAACAATAAAAAAATATTGACCCACATATGTGTACATGTAATTACTAAATGTAAAAAGGTAACACTTACAGCACTGTAGGTGAAGAATGAATCATCATGGTAGGTGACACAGAGGTATGGTAGGTGACACAGAGGTATGGTAGGTGACACAGGTATGGTAGGTGACACAGAGGTATGGTAGGTGACACAAAGGTATGGTAAGTGACACAGAGGTATGGTAGGTGACACAGAGGTATGGTAGGTGACAGGTATGGTAGGTGATGTAGGTGGCCAGATATGCCGAGATTTTCCCAGATAATTTTACATATCTCGGCATTTCCTGAGTTATACTAATACATTCTGAGATCTTATCCATGCCGAGTTATATGAAATTCTGAGTTATCAAATGCTGCGTTATTGAGGGTTTACTGTATTATTATTATTAGACACACACACACACACACCTGGTACAGTGCATCTCAGTCTCCATTATTCTGAAGTCAAATTACAAATTATGTAATGTATTTTTTATATTAATTAACATTATTAATGATGAAACATACACCATAAGAGGCTGATCATACGAGAATACAATAATCAGTAAATAAAAATAAACGTCAATGTACTAACAAATAGTCCCACCCAAACCCTGCCCCTTCCAGCACGTTTACACGCCAAGTGTCATCTCGTAGCTACTGTATTAGCTCTCGTTAGGCCTACATCAGATCAGACCACTGTACTGTTTCCCCATTAGAGACAACACAGTATATATTTAATAAGAAATAAGGTAATACTTTATTGTATTAAAAAAATCTTTTAATGAACTGTAAAGGAAAATGTAAAAGGTAACACATGACATTTGTTGCACATTTAAGTACAAATTTAAGGGTCATCTTGGGGCTAATGAATCAATGGTGGATCCAGGGGGGGGGGTGGGGCGGACCCCCCTTTTCATCAGAAAATTCCAATATTTTTTCTTTAATACAGTATTGTATTCAGGGATTTTAGTATAATAAAAAGTAATTACTATTGACCTCAGAATATCTCCTAATATCAAGTGCAGATGGCTTCAAAATGGCCTCAAAATGCCCGTGATATTGGTCAGGTTTAAAAAAAAATGGGGGGGGGGGGTCTTAGAGCACCCCCCAAAACCCCCCAGCTGTGTCGGCTCACTTTGCTTGCCATGTTCCCCCACCCAAAACATTTTGGACCCCCTTCCTCCCCTTTGATATACCTGGATCTGCCCCTGTGAATGGCTGATTAGTGCACAGTGGCCCTCAGAACTCCCATTTGGTAGAAGTCTGAACAATCGGCAAGTTCAGAACCCCATTCCCCCCAAATTGTCCGGACTTTCGAGGATTTACTGTACGCATTGTACAAAAAAGTCCAACCTAAGTAACCTACCAAACTATTCCATCATTCTGTTGGTATTTTTCATGTTCAGTAGTAAGTTTAATTTTATAGTATTCATGTTTATATCTTTTATTTAACAGATACATATAGTTGCATTAAGATTCTGAATGAGTTGCCTTGATTTAAAACTTATAGTCAAATGTAATATTCATTATGATATGGTTGTTTGATGATCTGTGGAGTTACTTTGTGATTTACTGTACATTATACTGTATTTCTGTATTTTCAGGTCATCAAATTGGATCTTCCAAACCTTAATGAAAAAAGTGTGGAAGAAATGACTCCTGATGAAATACGGGCCAAAGTTAGTAGAGTATTCACTGTGTTGTTTTTAGGTCATACGTGGGGCACTCTGGTTATGTAATAAGACAATTGTGGGAGATTTGTCTTATTTTAATTGGTTGGGATAAGTCAGGTCATTTACCTCAGACTAGGGCTGCTTTTAATGGGCATTTTGAAGAATTGTATTTGCAGGAGGAAATTTTATTGTAACAATATACTGTATTATAATACCTGTACCATATTTTGTTACTAATTAATTTGCATTGGTTCCCCTTTAAAGCTGGAACTGAATTTAAACTGTGTTGATGATCTGTAAAATCATTAAATTTAGTGAGCCAAAATACCTGGAGAATTTTGTCACCTTTTATTACTGGCTCGATGATGACCTTCCATGTTGGTTATGATTAGTATGTAATTTATCATTGTTAGGTTAATGTCTTGCTAATCTTGAGATAGTATGCTACCTGTACAGCCTCACTTTAGTGTTGAAATATTACCAACATGACTCCTTATGTCCAGATGAAGGAGAAGGGCATCCAGCCTGTCCGCCCATGGCAAGAGAAACCTGTATACGTAGCTTCCACGTCAGGAACATTTGAGGCTTATGTTCCCCCTGAGGGTGATGGGAAATTATCTGCCACATCAAAAGCAGTGAGTAAATTAGATTTGGTGTGCAGCATAAACAGTTGTGCCTTTATTATGTCCCTCAGTGTGTGTATGGGATATTATACTGCAGGTAGTAATTAAAATTTTAGTACAAATTTTGATTATGGGGTTAGTTCTGTCAGTGAAATTTCCCTAAGCAGCATCAATTTAAATTTCTGCCTTTAGGACTAATGAAGACCTTTGAAGTTTGTTACATGTTTGACTACAAGTTTAGGTGAATGTTTAATTATGGTGTTTAGTTGTTGGATGTAGGATAAAGTAGCTGCATTTTATATACTGTACTCCTTGATTTTATTAAGAAGGGTAGGTGTGCATTTATTACCTTTCAATCTGAAGCTGTAGTATGATGTGCAGGTGGACAGTAGGAAGAGGTTCATATGTGAATGAAGATGAAAGGATGTCTGTCTCTAAACATTATATTTAGGATGGTTTTATAGGGATTTTGTGGAGTAAGTCATTTATATGTATAGCCTGACAAGATTCATAGCAGCAGGTCACGATTTTTTTTTCTTTCACAGGGAGCAAAGCAAAAGTTTCAATTCCTGGAGAAAAAAGGCAAATCTATGATAGCAATTAGAAAAATAAGACAGTACGATGAAGACTTTGACCCAAAAGTGTTTGCAGAGGAAGCACAAAAGATCTATATTGAAACTCATGAAGCTTTAGCAGAGTAAGTTATATCATCCTTGTTTTGTCTTTGTTTTTCAAATGCCTGGAACAAAACTTCTGTCGTTAATGATATAATTATACAAAGTGATGGTGAAAGTGCAGTTAGGAACACACAAATGAAATGCAGTCATGAAGAGATGTGGAAAGGAAAGAGATGTTGGGCAGAAAGAAAATCAGGGACTCTGCTAGATGTGGGACCTTATTTTAGAAGGGGAGTCCTATAATACGCATAAGACATCTTCATACAACTTGTTGATTGTAGTTAACATTATACAAAACATGTGTAATGCTAAAAATTGTGATGACAGTACAGTAAAACACCTGAGTACCGGAGTAATTAAGCCACAGCAACATCGTTACTCAGACGGACTCCATTATTCATATCAGCAGGGAGGCACAACTGTTCAAAACAACAGCCAGCGTATTACACTAACACAGATTGACTTATTTATGTTCATATTAAATTAGTTCAAGTAAAATAATCGTACTTATGATACTCTTTCTGGAAATTAAGCTGTATTTTATTTAAAGTGTTAATACAGTAGTTGTAGGTAAGGTTCTAGATTCTAGAAGCTTTCAGAGCTGTAAATAAGTGGATAATGTAAATTTGTGTACAGTATACCACTGGCAATGAAGTGGATATGTTCACAAAATCCACTTCATTCTTGTGAATGTTGTTGTTATAGGTAGATTTAACAATGGGTAATAAATGAAAAGGTTCGATCCTTCATTATTCTATGTTTTACACTTGACAAAAATTACTTAAAATTCTGATAATAAACAATGAAAATACTGTAATACATACAACATAAAATACATTTGCACATATTTTTTATATATTTAAAAAATATATATATCCATTTCTGCCCTTGAACCATCCTATGGGTGATGCCAAGAGATGACGTGTTCAGCCAGCCAGCTGACTTGAGAGATGCCTGGCTGCTGCGCTGTGTATGCCTTGACGTCACATCGGGGAGAGCATGATGCAATCCTATATACATTCACCTCCCACACAGACTACTGTTCACACTCATGCTTTTCATTTGTTCTTTTTTATAGTTTTATATTATATTTCCTTTATTTCTAAGATACATTAGAGTATTGAAATTATTTTCTCACAACTTTTACAGTTTCATTACATGAATCGGTGGCAACATATATAGTCATCAAGATCTCACGGCCACAGCTGTGGCGACATGTATGTAGTGAAGATTATATGAGTGTGTATGGGACCCACTTTCACTTTCAGTGGAGGTGCAGAGGGTAACGCTTATACAGTAATTTGCTGTCAGTAAATTCAGAGTTACAAATTTCTGCATTATCTTGGGAACAGAGCATATATTGTTGACCATGGCTAGCACTTAAGTTTATCCTTTATGGTAAGGCGCTTCCTGCTTATTGGGGCCTTACCCGAACGCACTTGCTTGGGCATTGTTCTCACAATGTGTGTTATTTATATGTCTCGAGAGAACAGCACTTCAGCACTGAGTAATAGCCACATGTAGAGTGAGTGCAGTGCGGTCGTGTTATTGTGATGCAGGCTCTGCTAGTGGGACCACGTGCCTCGTTGCTCCACAACAATAACAATGCCCCACAAGATACACAAGTTATTTTTCGAAATTTAAAATTTTTTTTTTACAAGAATCGTGTTGTTATTTGGACGTGTCATTACTCAGGTGGTCCGGTATTCAGGGTTTTACTGTACAGTATTTACTTTTGAAGAATAATATTAAGCTGTAGTTTCATTAGATTGTAATAGATTATAAAAGTTATTTAAATTATTTTTGTACAGCTTTGATAAGGTGCGACTCCATCAGAATGTAACAGAGCGAGCCTACCCTCTTGTCACCCACCAATCGCGCCAGAAGACAATTAGATGGCAGTTTCTTGGTTCTTTGGCGCCCCCACATGTAGTGCACGCCCGTTGTACTGAACTTCTTAATAAAGAGAATGTTTTTGCTCAAGTTACAGTTCGTTTCCACACTAAACAGGTAAGATACACAATATTGTCTGAAATAATGTAGTGTATGTCATGAATGTCATCATTATGTTTCATCTTGGCTCTTTCTCCAAGTTACTGCATGTGACATTACCCAGAGACTTATTCTTCTAGTAAAGTCGAATAAAGTGAAATAAGAGAGAGAGACAGTGTCATAATTACAGGTATATTGAATTTTCTTTGATCACGTAGACCTTGGCGGTATATGACCGATTTGGCCGCCTCCAGCACGGCTCGGAAGTTGTAGCTCGGGATGTACTAGAATATGTTGTTTTTGAGAAGCATGTTGCCAGCAGCTATGGAACCTGGCGTATCCATGACAAGATCATCCCAGACTGGATGCCACCACGTCAGCCTATCTTAAAGACTTACAGATTTGAAGATATAGAGCCAGAGGTCAAGACTACACCTGATGACAAAGAATCCAAAGAAGTAGAAGTAGCAACAGTGACACAGAACCAGTCTGCTTCCCCTGCATATGCATGATTAAAACAAGATTAATGAAGAAAAATTAAGTTGTGTAAAAATGCCAATAAAGAAATCATAATCACAGTACAGTGTAATATCTTCATTAACCGGAACTCTCCAATTCCCGGAATTGAAATTGGCTCGGAATTTTTCGGGAAAAATTCACTCAATTCCGGGTCTGTGAACGAGTTTCCGAGGTTGAAAAACAGGCTTATTTTATGAGGAAATAACGAGGAAATTTTGCCAAATCTCTCCGTTCAGAAATTTTCTCCAAATTTTCCAGGAGTTCCGAGAGATTGCATCATGCTCCAACAATTGGGTATCTTAGTTCATATTCTGCTGCCATTGTAAAAGATTGTTCCCTCGCAACCTGTTTTTGTGTACAATTTTTGTTGTGCAGTGTTGTACATTACTGTACCAGAATAGTGTTACAGCAGTGTTAAGAACCTAAGAGTGATTACAGTTACATATACTGTGCTGTACATTCAGCAAGTGGGAAACACTGGAACACCATAGCTTTTATCTTTATTCAAGACATCTGCAGGGCATGAGACCCACTAATTCCCCACCTTGACAATGGGTGACCTGACATTGCATCATGTTAGGTCAGTCGCATGACCCACTAATCCCCCACACCACCTCCATCGCAAGTGTTAAGATGTGATTACAGTTACGTATTACAGTCAGCTGAGTGAACAGTATCTGCCTACTCTAGGTTCAAGATGACAGCATCTGCTGGTGAGTACAGTACTGTATATACCAGGGATGGCCAGACGGTACAGTATACATACAATACAGTACTCCTCTTATCGACGGATTTTTTATAGAGATGGTTTCGATTATCACGGATTATTTAGTCGATTTATTTTGAAATGCTTGATATATCCATTCACGGAATGTAATATTTTGTTGAAATGACGACGATACAGGAAAGTGGGATCAAATCGCTGACTAAAAACAATGACTTACGCTTTTCTTTCGCTCAAAAAGATACCAAATCACTTTTCTAATGGTTTAGTTAAAAACTGTTGTATTGTATTAATATCCTAATTGACTTGAATAACATACGACACCATATTTCTGAATATTTTCATTAAAACCATCAAAATCATTTTCCTTGTCATCGCCTGCAGCACCACACACAGCTTCTCCCAGTCCTCTCCTGAACAGGCCAGAGGCTACTGTTTTTCAATCGCTTTCAGTTAAAAAATTATTACATCACACGATATTTTACCCAAAACGCTTCTGAATGAATATATTCTCGAAATAAATAGTAGTTTTACGGAAACGCGACGTATCAATGAAAAATAGGATAAAATACATGACTAAAACAAAAGACTTTACCTAACCTTCCAATGTTCTTGGAGATGTTACTCTTTATAATAGTTTTCAATTCGTTATATTACAATGATATTATATTCATACTGTGCTTGATATAATCACATTCAAGAAATGTAATATTTTTTGTTGAAATGACGACGATTACAGTGGAAAGTGGGATCAAAATCGTGATTTAAAAAACAATGACTTGCACCTTTTCGCTCAAAAGATGTTACCGTAATCACTTTTCAATGGTTTAGTTAAAAACTGTTGAAGCAATAATATTCCCTCCAATTGACTTTGAATAAAAACTGAATGGAAATACAATATTTTTGTTAAAGTACCGGTTCAAAAAGTGTTGTAATAATAATGGTAAAACAATTTGCCTTTAAGCATCCGGATTTTGGACCTTTACTGTACTGTACACTGTTTTGTTTGATTGTAAGGACCTATGTTCACTTCAATAAATGAAATCAGAAGTTTGCTAGTATTTTTGTCCACTTATTATATTATTATTTATACACTATTATTTAAGGTTATGTGGAAGGAAACGACACGTTAAAGGCACATTTATTCAACATATATAATAATAGTTAGAAAAAATTACGGAACCATCACGGTATCGACGGTTTTTATCGACTGCCGCTACAGAACCAGAACCCCCGCCGATAAAGAGGAGCAATTGACTAATAGTAGTATATATTATTAAGTTTACAGTATTAATATGTTGCACGGTACAGTGATGTTTGTGTAAATAAATACAGTTCCGCAGAGATGCGCCGCTTAGACTAAGCGGAAAATTTTCCTGTGAAGTGTGGAAAAATTCCACTGTCTTTGCTAAAACACAGCCCATCTATGCCCCTGACTCTCACCGCTTTCACCCATTCTACTACTGTATGACATTGTCATTCATGATAATATTGAACAGAACATTATTTATTTGTTATTTATTAGTAAAGACAAGTATTGTATTGATCGCTGTTTATTAGTACCAGTATTATTCTTTATACAGCACAATACTGTAGACAATATATCTCAATAGGTAAAAAAATAACATTCTCAGGAATGCATTCCACATAGCTATGCAATGGTACCAAATTCATTTCTAAGACAATTAGACAGATGCTGTGAATAGAAGTTTACACACCGCCCGATAGTCACTGTGGGACGAGATGATGAGAAGCATAGTTTGATTTGAGACAAGATGTATAGTTTAGACTCAGAAAAATTTTCCCCAGCACCAAGAAACATTCTGGGGGATGGGCTAGTGTCTGGGTGAGAAATGCATTTAGATCGCTTGGAAACTTTTCCTAAGAATACCAGAAAAATTCTGAGGACTTTTCCAGATTTGGAGAGAGTCGCCTGCTACTCCGGAAATCTCTATCTCCAGAAGAGCCTCTGCACCAATTGTTTTGGTAAAATGTATCACTTACTAGAAATTATAATTTGAGTATAGTTTTTTTTTTATTGAAGTCATGTTGTAATTATTAAAAGTTTGTAGTTAATTGTTGGCTCTAGAAATTGAGTGGTGTGTTTTGGTAATGGCTTGAAGTTCTGATGATATGATGTTTTGAAGAAGTGGAAATTGAAAAGAAAATATAAAATAACTTTCTGGTCGAAAAGAAGTAATCATCAGTTTATCTTTTACACATGTGAATGAATAATTTCAATTCTGTTTACTGATTTATTAGAAAAACTATACATAAAAAAGAACATACTGTAGTTACTATAAAGGCTTATGAACAAGATTTGTTTGTATAGTTCAATAAATCATCTAAATTGCTGTGCATAATTTATAATTTATATTAAATAACCGACAGCTGATACGATGTTATGGGGATGCAGTAAGATAATGATACAGAAGTCAACACTATATGTGACTGATTCACGTGAAAGCATCAAACATATTTAACTTAATCTGAAATATTAAAGTTTCTGCAGAAATTAAGACTCAATGAATGATGCCTATAAATCAAGCAGTTGGTAAAAAACACACACACAAGAATTCAATTTTATCAGCCAAAGATCTACAGAGAAAAACAATAACAGAATTGATATTAAAGTGACTTAAACCTTTCTCATCTTCATCAGAAGGTGAGTAAATGTATTGAAGTATCAGTAGATCTACCAACTGTTGGGTATGTGTTCTTAGGCCTTAACATACAAATTCCAAACTACTGTAACAAAAGGTGAGATGTTTGAATGGTTAAATAATTTGTTTTATTTTAATACACACAATAACCTAATTTCTCAGTGTATGGGTCCTCTGCTGAATAAATATCTGGCACTGCCAGAAAACTTATAGTGGCTTCAAAGAAGGGAAGAAGTATTTAAAAGTCGAAAGTGATCCTAAAATCCTATTTTATAGCAGACAAGAGACCAGGAGGCTGAGGTTGTACCAGCCAAGTCTGAGTCCACTTTGCTCAAACCCTGAGGACACTCTGACAAAAGCTCTGAAGCAAACTTCTTTGGACATGGCCAAAAACATTATAATGTAATGCTAAATATTAATAATGAACTGTGACCACAAATTTGCAAACTATTAAAATTCTTTTATACAACAGAAGCCTCATCTTTTAGTTATTTAGCTGTGATAGCCCTCAAACAATTACAGGTAAGTTCAAAGGCTTTTAAAATCCCAGCACAGAAAGGATACAGAGTACAGTATTTGTTCCTAGAAATATAAATGACTTAAGATATAACATCCCATCAGAAGCTAGAGATGAAGCGTACCATGATATCAACAATACCAGTACAGTAATATTTAATTAATCTTTCATTAGTACCAATACTGTACCAGATGAAAAGTAAGTTTGCTTTTAGTAACACCTTATCTGTAAGAAGTGCGACAGGTCTGATGGAGGTTAGCATCTTGTACTGTATCTAAAATTTGAGGGCAGTGTATGTTCAGGTGGAAAGATATCTCGTTTGATTATAATATTTTGTACAGTTACCAGTCAGGTTTTAGGGCCATCAGTTGACTGACACCAACTTGATCCATCTCACTGACCACATCAGGAACCAAAACTATGAAAATACATACATGTAAAATAATGTTAGACTCTTAAAAGCCTTGGACATAGTGGTTTAAATCTTTTAACAAACATGAAAAATACTGAAGTTGTAAATAGCAACAAATCAAATCTATGTTGATTACCCAGATTTGTATAATGGAGCATCTCTTCCTTTGTTGTAAATTACATGCCCATTAGTGTTAAAACATGTTGTATGCTGACGACAATGTTTTTTAGTAAGGTAAAGATCCAAAATGATAATAATGTAAGCCATCTGAATTGGAGGCATGCAAATAATGGCTTATAGACAAAAATTATCCTACATCTTGAAAAAAGACTGAAGCAATAATATTTGAATTAAAAGGTTAACCCAAAAGAGTAAACAAATTAATGTCTGATGTGGGGATGAACCCATCTCAACTGTAATCTCAGCATAATACATTTTGCTAATCCTTCCTCTGTTATCTGGGGAATTAATAAAAAATATAATAAATGTATGCAACAGGATAAAAAAAAATCTGCTATTGTCTCAGCTGCTGCTAGAGAACCTTTACTTGGTGATCATACAACATCACTTGAACTACCTCTGCTCATCAACAGAGATTGTAGGAGATAAGGCCTATGATAGGATAAGGTTACCATCTGCCTGGAGACACCTCCCCATCTGTGGGATGAGCACAATGCCGCTGATGTAGCCAGGCTTATTACATTGCCAACAAATGAGGGATGAAGTTAGAGTAACAGGAGGGGGAATGGAAGAACTTTAGAGTGCAGAGCAGCACCTGAGCCAAGGAGGCAAAGTCAAATTGGGGAGCTCCCTGCATGACTGAAGCAACAGGAGTGAGGGTGACGCCTGGCCATCCGCCTTTCCAGCAAGCCGCCGCTCACAGATGTCCATTCAAACCACAGGATTATGAATGCAGTTGGAATGCAATATCTGAGAAGAATGCCTGAAGGGCCTGAAATTCAATGATGTTAAACCTGTGTCAATATATACACATAGCGAAGATTTGGAGATAATGGCCCTGATGGTGTTTCCTCTCTCTTTCCAGACCATTATCTCTATCTTCCTCTAGGGAATACCATAACACAGGTGCAATGTTCGGCTGTTGGATGTTTAATTGAACCCCTCCCTATCATGGATGTTTCCTTTTCTCTCACTTCCACTTATAATAGTGATTTGTTTACTTTGAAGCAAAAGGCTGAGTTGAAGAAAGTCAAACCACCCCAAATCAAGAATTAATGGTGCCCCCTTTCGGGTCCCAGTTAGCTACACAGGTTCTCCCGGGGTAAGTGTCACGTGAGGCATTCCGCCAAAATTTCTTACTTGAAAGAATTAGCCCAGCCAAATCTTCATGATTCAACTCAACAACCACCCACCACCCAAAAACACCCCAACCACACACTAACGATACCATATTTCCTCAACACTATCTACCCACCAAGATACTACTCACCTACCATTCACCCACTACCCAAGAAATTTATTACCTAACAAATCAATATAATTAACTACTGCTATTATATTTTCTTACCAACCATTTTATTTACCACAACCAATTATTTACCAAACTATTTGGGATGCATTAACTAAGGCTCCAAGAGAATTCAGAATCCACGCTCACTTAAATTTCTATCTATCTATCTATCTATTTTCAAGAACACTACAATGTCAAAAATTTTCACTACCTGGCCGGACGAGATTTAAACACTGAAAGGACACGTCCGTGAAAAAACCCTGAAGTTGGTGATCTACAGTGATGGTGGGTGGTAGTAGTAATGGTGGTGTGGCAGTAGTAATGGTGGCAGTGGCAGTAGTAATGGTGCGGTAGCAGAACGGTGTGGTAGTAGTAAGCAATGGTGGCAAAGAAAGCGAAATTGCGGTAGTGGTAATTAGTGCGAGTAGCAGTAACGGTGGCAGCGACAGCAATGGTGGCAGTGGCAGCAGTAATGGTGGCAGGTACAGCAATGGTATGGAAAATAATCAGAAATGTGGTACTAAGAAAGTAAGAAAGTAGCAACTATGCAGTGGCAGCAGCAACGGCAAGAAAGAAGCAGCAGCAATGCAGCGATAGCAGCAACGGCAGCGATAGCAGCAATGGTGCGGCAGTGGCAGCAGTAATGGGCGCAGAGTAGCAGCATAATGGTGTGGCAGGGCAGCAACGTGGCAGCAGATAGCAGCAATGGTGTGGTGGCGGTAGCAGTAATGGTGTGGTAGTGGCAGCACGGTGTGGTAGCAGTAACAGCAACGGTGTGCAGCATACCAGCAACGGTGTGGCAGTGGTAGCAGCAATGTGCGCGGTAGCAGCAACGCTGGTGCGGCAGCAGCAATGGTGGCAGCAGCAACGGTGTGGCAGCGGCAGCAGCAATGTGCGGCAGTGGCAGCAGGCAACGCGTGGCAGCGGCAGCAGCAACGGTGCGGCAGGGCAACGGCGTGCAGTGGCAGCAGCAACGGTGGCAGTGGCAGCAGCAATGGCATGGTGCAGGCAACGGCGTGGCAGCAGTAGCAACGGTGCGCAGTGGGCGATGGTGGCAGTGGCAGCGCAGAGTGGCAATGCGCAGGCGGTAGCAAAACGGTGGCAGCGGCAACGGTGCAGCAGCTAAGAAGCAACGGTGCGGCAGGCAACGGTGCGAAAGCGGCAACGGTGCGGCAGCGGCAGCAGCAACGGCGGCGGTAGCTACAGCAGCAACGGCGCAGCGGCAGCAGCAACGGCGTGGCAGCGGCAGCAGCAACGGTGCGGCAGTGGCAAGGCGGCGGCAGCGGCAGCAGCACGGCGCGTCAGTGCAGCAGCAGCAACGGCAGCGGCAACGGTGCGAAGCGGCAGCAGCAACGGCGGCAGCGCAGCAGCAACGGCGGCAGTGGCAGCAGCAACGGTGCGGCAACGGTGCGGCAGCGGCAGCAGCAACGGCGGCAGCGGCAGCAGCAACGGCGTGGCAGTGCAGCAGCAACGGTGCGGCAGCGGCAGCAGCAACGGCGTGGCAGCGGCAACGGTGCGGCAGTGGCAGCAGCAACTGGTGCAGCAGCGGCAGCAGCAATGGTACGGTAGCGGCAATGGTGCGGCAGCAGCAGCAGCAACGGCGTGGCAGTGGCAGCAGAATGTGGGTGGCAGCATTACCAGCAACGGTGGCAGCACAACCAGCAATGCAGTGGCAGCGGCAGTAACGGCGTGGCAGTGGCAGCAACGGCGCGGCAGTGGCAGCAGCAATGGTGTGCAGTGATAGCAGCAATGGTGTGGCAGCGATAGCAGCAATGGTGCGACAGTGGCAGCAGCAACGGTGCGGCAGTGGCAGCAATAACGGTGGTAGCAGCAGTAACGGTGGCAGCGACAGCAAAATGCGCAGTGGCAGCAGCAATGGCGTGCAGTGTAGCAGCAACGGTGGCAGTTATCACCAGCAACGGTGTGGCAGCACACCAGCAACGGTGCGGCAGTGGCAGCAACGGCGCAGCAGTGGTAGCAGTAACGGTGCAGCGGTGCAGCAATGGCAGCGGACAGCACGGCGTGGAGTGGCAGCAGCAACGGCGCGCAAGCGGCAGCAGCAACGGTGCAGAAAGCGGCAGCAGCAACGGCGGCAGCAGCAACGGCGTGCAGCAGCAGCAACGGCGCGGCAGCGGCAGCAGCAACGGCGCGGCGCAACGGCGCGAAAGCGGCAGCAGCAACGCAGTGGCGAGCGGGCGATGCGCGGCGAGCAGCAACGGCGGCAGCAAGGCAACGGCAGCGGCAGCAGCAACGGCGCAGAGCGGCAACGGCGCGCAGCGCAAGGAAGCAGCAAGAAGCGCAATGCGCGGCAGCGATTAGCAGCAACGGCGTCAGTGCGACAGCAACGGCGCAGAAAGTCAGCAGCAACGATGCGCGCAGCGGCAGCAGCAATGGCGCGGCAGCGGCAACGGGGCAGTGGCAGCAACAATGGTGCGGAAGTGGCGGCAGTAACGGCGTTGCAGCGGTAACGCGTGGCAGTGGCAGCAAAGGCGTGCAGTGGCAGCAGCAATTGCGTGAGCAGTGGCAGCAGCAACGGTGCGGCAACGGCAGTGGCAATGGTGCAGCGGCAGCAGCAACGGTGCGGCAGGCGGTAGCAGTAACGGTGTGGCAGTGGCAGCAGCAACGGTGCGGCAGCGGTAACGGTGCAGCAGCGGGCAGCAGCACGGTGGTGGCGGCAGCAGCAACGGCGTGGCAGCGGCAATTGCAGCAGTGGAGCAGCAATTGCGTGGCAGCGGCAGCAGTAACGGTGGCAGCACGAAGCAGCAACGGTGCGGTGGCAGCAGCAATGGTGCAGTGCAACTGGCGGCAGCGGCAGCATTGGTGGCAGCGGCAGCAGCAACGGCGCGGCAACGGTGCAGAAGTGGCAACGGCGTGGCAGCGACAGCAGCAACGGTGCGGCAGCGGCAGCAGTAACGGTGTGGTAGCATAAAGCAATGCGTGGCAGTGGCAGCAGCACTGGCGTGGTGAGGCAGCAGTAACGGCGTGGCAGAACCAGCAATGGTGGTAGCGGCAGCAGCAACGGTGGCAATAATTAGCAATGGTGCAGCATAGCAGTAATGGTGTGGCAGTGGCAGCAGCAACGGTGGCAGCATTACCAGTAATGCAGTAAGTGCAGCAGCAACGGTGCAAGATCACCAGCAACGGTGCGGCGGCAGCATTAACGGTGGCAGCAGCAACGGCGGCAGTGGCAGCATAATGGCGTGGCAGCGGCAGCAGCAACGGCAGGCGGCAGCGGCAATGGTGCGGTGCGGCAGGAAGAATCGCAATGCGTGGCAGCATACCAGAACGGCAGGTGAAGCAGCAAATGGCGGCAGCGGCAGCAGCAACGGTGCAGAAAGTAGAAGTGAACGGTGCGGCAGCATTACCAGCAACGGTGGCAGTAAGCAACGGCATGGCAGCGGCAGCAACGGTGCAGTGGTAGCAACGGTGGCAGTGAGTAATGTGGCAGCGTGATAGCAGCAACGGTGGCAGCGATAGTAAGCAGCAGACAGTGGCAGTAATGGTGTGCGGCAGCAATAATGGTGGCAGCAGTAGCAATGGTGGTGCAGCGATAGCAGCAATGGTGTGGTGAGCGTAGCAGTAACGGCGCAGCGGCAGCAGTAATGGTGGTAGCATTACTCAGTAATGGTGTGGCAGCACACCAGCAACGGTGTGGCAGTGGCAGTAATGGTGGTAGCGCAGCAATGCGGTAGTGGCAGCAGTAAACGGTGGCGATAGCAGTAACGGTGCGGCAGTGGCAGTAGTGAACGGTGCGGTAGTGGTAGTAGTAATGGCGCGGTAGTGGTAGTAGTAATGGTGTGGTAGTATTACTAGTAATGGTGTGGTAGTGATAGTAGTAATGGTGTGGTAGTGGTAGTAGTAATGGTGTGGTAGCATTACTAGTAATGGTGTAGTAGTGATAGTAGTAATGGTGTGGTAGTAGTAATGGTGTGGTAGTAGTAATGGTGTGGTAGTAATATTGGCTTTAATAACTCAACACAGCTAGGGTAGCTGCTTTTGTACTGGAATATTTAAATTTCAGATAATAAAATGGCGGCGAAGGTGTGGCTATTGGGGAAGGCTGGACGCCACGTTAAAAATAAAAAAAGTAGTAGTAGTAGTCGTAGAAATAGCCAATTATTATAGTGGTAAGATTGTGAGAACATCTGATCTCATGTGGTGCTGTCGGGGCGGGCGACTCGTGTCTGTCAACTCTTGCCTCCTCTGCCTCAGTGCTGGCAACCCTTCGTTAATTTCACAGGTTTTAGGCAACTTTTATCTTTATTGGTGTAACTCACACTCACCTCGGCGAGGCTGAACGTTATATTACGTACATGAGAATGTGTCTGGATGATTATTAACAGGTTTATCACGTGACTGTTAGTCTGTTAACATTATCTTCGTCTACAATGTGTTTTCATGTACGGGTGAATTTAATATATATACAGTATATCTATGAACGTGATAGTTTTTTTTTTAATTAAGATTGATCTGTATATAGGACGATCATTTTGATAATCATAGTATTACAAACCATAAATGAAAAGCGTTCTAAACCTAAGCTTTCCTAACCCACTGCAGGGCTTCAACCACGTGTCCCCACCTACAACACCAGTGGGGAGACGGCCTGCAACATATGAACATCTGAACCTAAAAATGGAGGAAACTGTAGCGGGCCATACTGGGCAGTTCCATTTACACCCAACCCCTATTGCTCCCAATGTTCCCATACCTAATACTGTGTCATAATTTTTGTCCATTGTATATTATTGTTATTATTATTATCACACACACATCTGGCATAAGAATATAAGACACTGCAGGTGAAAAACACAAAAACTGGGAGAGAAAAACAAATAGATTTCAAAATATCGTCTTCTAAACATAAAATGATGAAGTCAAAATGTATATCTATTATAAATATGTTCCATGATATCCACCAACATAAACAAACGAGAATAATAACAATTAAGACATTAAAAATCTAGTTATAATTGAGCCTTGGAGACATCTAAAATACATCCTTTCCGTTATGAAGATAAAACTCTCTCAACTTATAAAACACCGACTTGTTGACTTTATTTTTCACCTTTTTTATTAAATATTTTGATGACAATTTAACCATGTATAGGATTTGAATACAAAAAATATATATAAATTTGAGTACATAGTGTTAACTAATGACCCAGATATGACTTCACCAGTTTAGTTTCGCCAATTAATTATTTCGAGTGTGTCTAAGAAGCCATTTCAGGTCAATTTTAGGAATATATTGGCTAGGCGTCGGACAACTCACCGGGAATGGCGGAGCGTCACTACAATTAATTAAAAATGTACTTGAGAGCTACACCAGGTGGTCATAGGACAAAAATATCTCCTTAGATCAGATAAAATACTATATAATGAAAATAAACATACCCAGACCCTCGTGTTTTCCGGGAAGGGGTTATCTATTATATTGGTTTTAATTGTTTTTACACGTTTATTCATAAAAATTTCCCATACCTGCAGTCACCTTCATTCTTATATACTGTACAATACGTATCAATTAATGTGTATGTGAAAAATTATAAATTTTCTGCAATTGTACCATATGTCATGTTTATTATAGGCTGATAGGTAGATAGATAGATAGATACATATTCAGTAAAACATACAAATTCACATTCGCCCATAGGCAGTGCAGGTATACTGTGTATATATATATATATATATATATATATATATATAGGCCTATATATATTTTCATAGGCATTACTGGCGACCCGTATTTATGATGTGCTATTAGCGTGTTTTGTCTTTTTCGCTACTTCCAGGTAAGGTGAAGAGGTTGTTCTCACGTGACACACACACACGGGCTCGGAGTGAGCTGTAAATAAATATCAAACCTAACTAATCTATCAAACATAATCTAACTTACCGTAACCCAAAATAACCTAACCTAAGCTTACCTAGCATAACCCAATCTAATTTATACTTAACCACACGTCCTCACTAAACTTTAACCAAACCTAACTTGACCCAAACTAGCAGTGACAACAACTAACAACTAATTCATGATTATTAAGACGAACTATTACGCATTAGCTCAGGTGTGGCGATCCTGGTGGTAGTGTGTGTGTGTGGTGGACCAGTGGTAGTGTGTGTGTGGTGGACCAGTGGTAGTGTGTGTGTGGTGGACCAGTGGTAGTGTGTGTGTGGTGGACCAGTGGTAGTGTGTGTGGACCAGTGGTGTGTGTGTGTGGACCAGTGGTGGTGTGTGTGTGTGGACCAGTGGTGGTGTGTGTGTGGTGGGACCAGTGATGTGTGTGTGTGTTGGGTCGTGGTGGTGTGTGTGTGTGTGGTGTGTGTGTGTGGTGGACCAGTGGTGTGTGTGTGGTGGACCAGTGGTATGTGTGTGTGTGGACGGTGTGTGTGTGTGTGGGTGGTGGTGGTGTGTGTGTGGTGGACCAGTGTGTGTGTGTGTGTGTGTGGTGTGACCAGTGGGTGTGTGTGTGGACCAGTGGTGTGTGTGTGTGTCCAGTGGTAGTGTGTGTGTGGTGGACCAGTGGTGGTGTGTGTGTGGTGGACCAGTGGTGGTGTGTGTGGTGGACCAGTGTGGTGTGTGTGTGGTGGACCAGTGATGGTGTGTGTGGTGGGTCAGTGGTGGTGTGTGTGTGGTGGACCAGTGGTAGTGTGTGTGTGTGGAGTGGTGTGTGTGGTGTGACCAGTGTGGTGTGTGTGTGGTGGACAGTGGTGTGTGTGTGTGGTGGGTCCAGTGGTGTGTGTGTGTGTGGCCGACCAGTGGTGGTGTGTGTGTGTGGTGCCAGTGGTGGTGTGTGTGTGTGTGGTGGGCCAGTGTGGTGTGTGTGTGTGTGTGGTTGGCCAGTTGTGGTGTGTGTGTGGCGGACCAGTGGTGGTGTGTGGTTGGCCAGTGGTGGTGTGTGTGTGTGTGTGTGGACCAGTGGTCGTGTGTGTGGTTGGCCAGTGGTAGTGTGTGTGTGTGGTGGGCCAGTGGTGTGTGTGTGTGTGTGACCAGTGGTCGTGTGTGGTGTGTGTGTGTGTGTGGACCAGTGGTCGTGTGTGTGGCGGACCAGTGGTGTGTGTGTGTGGTTGTGTGTGGTGTGTGTGTGTGTGTGTGCGGACCAGTGGTCGTGTGTGTTTGGCCAGTGGTACTGTGTGTGTATGGTGGGCCAGTGGTAGTGTGTGTGGTGGGCCAGTGGTCGTGTGTGTGGTGGGCCAGTGCTGGCGTGTGTGGTGGGCCAGTGGTCGTGTGTGGTGTGGGCCAGTGGTGTGTGTGTGTGGTGGGCCAGTGGTGGTGTGTGTGGTGGGCCAGTGGTCGTGTGTGTGGTGGGTCAGTGCTAGTGTGTGGTGGGCCAGTGTTGGTGGTGGTGGTAGACTCGTGGTAGTGTGTGGTGGGCCAGTGGGTGGTGGTGTGGTGGACTTGTAGTTGTGTGCGTGGTGGGTCAGTGGTTTTGTGTGTGGTGGGCCAGTGTTGGTGGTGTGGTGGGCCAGTGTTGGTGGTGTGGTGGGTTGGTGGTAGTGTGTGTGGTGGGCTGGTGGTGGTGGTGTGGTGGGCCAGTGGTGGTGGTAGTGAGGTGAACTCGTGGTAGTATGTGTGTGGCGGGTCGTGGTGGTGGTAGTGTGGTGGTGGAGGCGTGGTAGTGGTAGTCAGGCAGGTCTGCTTATGATTTGCTGTTCACTTTACTCTGGTTTTAACCCTTCACCGCAGCCCTGCTTCTCCACCCTGCTCCTGCATGAGATAAATCTGAAGTTTGAAAAGAACCCGTCCCCTTCCCCGACCTCCACCTTGCCTTCCCTTTCTCCTCCCTCTCTCTTGGTAGAGGAGAAGAGAACGGTCGTTCAATTAACGCTGGAAGGAATTTGTCTTACGTAACTAGTAGGTCTTATAAGAAGGTCTTTACATATCTGGATGGTCCGTCGCTTGTCACGATCTTCAAGAGTAAGGTGCTTGCTTCCCCATCTGGAGTATTGTCACCCCGTCTGGTCCCCGCGGTATGCCAGAGACTGTCAATTGATTGAAAGTGTCCAAAGAGGGACACCAGACTGCTCCATGGAACCTCAGCTACCCAGAGAGATTAGAGCACCTGCAAGCTTATACTACAGACGGGCAATGGGCGACCTAATCGAAGTGTATAAACATCTCAGGGGGCACTACTTAGTCGAATGTACATACTTAGAGCTGGCGGACGTCCGCCCCACAAGGGTCACAGCTCAAGGTTGAAGAAGCCACAAGTCCAGAAAACTGTGAGTGCAAACTTTTTCGGAGTGAGAATTGTGAACTCTTGGAACAGTCTGCCAGAGAGCATTGCGACAGCACCGAGTGTGAGCTCATTCAAGGCCAGACTTGACCAACACTGGAGCAGGTTCAGATATATTCAGGAGCCAGTGCATGCCCAGTACTGTATCTGCCAACAGTGCGTAACAGAGACGTGACCGACCGCCCAAGAGGTAACGAGCCGATCAGTGGCGAAGAGGTTAAAGCAAAAGTAAAAGACTTAGATAAGTTGACATTATTATATATTTAAATAACATTGCTACGAGTTTGCTCCTGGTTGGATAGTTTGAGTACCTTTGTTATATCACCTTTGTTTAGCCCTGACTTCCATTTATACACCTCTATCGTGTCGCCCCTCGCTCTACGTTTCTAGAATCTCCCAGGCGTCTCTGGGTGGTGTTAGGGCAGTTAGGCTGTTCGAGAAGCGTTTGACGAGGCGTTTATTAACAGCAGAGTGCAGGTTAGTTAGGGGTCAGTCGATCGCTTCTGTTCAGAGTGTAAAGAATAATCCTAACAGAACAACTGAAAACACTTGTAATGCAAGTATTGTGGAATTGTTGTGAACAATATAAAGTGAAAAGATTAAGGAATTGTACACTGGTAGTGTGCTGACTACAGTATATTATTCGTAGTGAGAAGTTCAGCTGTGAAGCCATTACTCTCTTAACAGTGTTGTGAAGAATCAGTGTTTATTAACGAAGACTACAGTACACAAGTGTGTTTCTGTGACTAGTGGAAATCTACCTGCCTGTTGTTTGTCTGTACACTCACGCGCCATAGTTGATACCGATCGTCGGGAAATTACCGGAGACTGGTGGGACAGGCTGACGGACAGCCAGTGGTAATTCGACAACACTAATTCTACTGCCTCTGTACATACCACCTTGACCGCTGGTAACCAGTGGTGGAGCTGGGTAAGCGGTGAAAGGGGGGGGGGGTCGTCATCTCACTATCATCTTTTGGGTGTCACATTGTTTACGTCGGGCGGAGAAGCTCTTTCCCCCCATGGTTTCCCCCCTTAGTTCCTGCTCCCGTATGTGCAGGGGTGGTGTGGGAGTTCTTATTGTCTAGTGGAAGTAGAGGGTGAGGGTAATAAACCCACCCCCATAGACGACCAGACATGATTGCACAATCAAGGTGATTGTGCAATCATTGGTTTTGACCACCCACTTGTAACGAGACTACAATCGTCTGTTATCATGTGTGGCGCGCCCACTCTAGATGGGTACGGAGGCCACATGTATAGCCATTATCCTTGTTCTAGAGACCATGGAGCCCAAGAAAAAAAAGTGTGGATGAAGGAGTGGCATAGAAAAGACCAAATTCACACATGTAAGCCATGGCTGATGATACTTGACTGAAATGATTGCGCAATCATTTTCAGTCTCGTACCAGTAGCCATGACGAGCGCACGAGACACTCGGGAGTTTTGGCGGAATTTATTGAACTGTACAGAGATTCCCCAGCATTGTGGAAAGCAAGAATGATAATTATTAGAAAAGATCACTGAAAGGGGAGTGCTATGGCAAATTCACGGAAAAACTAAGGAAAATTGACCCCAATGTGACCAGGAGCATGGTGACCGAGAAAATTAATGCATTACGTTCGAACTACAGGAGGGAATTGAAGAGAGTCATAAGAAGCGACAAGTCAGGAGCTGGGACAGACGACATAATGAACTCGTGTTTCTACAAGACCAAGAAAATCAGGAGGGTGGAGTGTCAAGATTGGACGATGAGGGAAAGGAAAATAGACACGAAGATTCAGTGGATAACCCGGTAAGTTAATACACTATCTTATTTAAGCTAAGTAACACACTTAACCATTCTTATAACATACATTCCAAAGTAATTGTACACTATCCGTGTATTAATGACACAACATACATAACATATACTGCATTGTAACTCAGTTACGTCCCTGAATCCTTGTTTCTTGCCATGGTACTGACCCAGCATTATTGAAATAATGCCTAAATTTATCCCTTATTTCTTTTGCTGATGAAACTTTGGTTGGACACAGATTGATAGCAGACAGAAGAATCCTAAATGGAGCTGTCATTATTCCAAATGCGTTCTCAGCAACACGACGGGCTTCATTAGGTTGTCCAATAAAGGAGAGTCATCACCTATTAATAACCAACACGCACATTTTCACGTACTGCATTCAACAGCTTACACACGCCCTGTACTTGACAGCAGTGTATAACGGCGAACTGACCGACCGCTTGTGGGTTAACAAGTGGCGAAGGGGAAAAAGTGAAATAACACTTATGTCCAAATTATGATGTTTATGCCAAGGAATAATTTTCTTTGATAATAAAGGGATAAATTATGAATATTTACTGAGACCATTTTAAGTATTAGCCTTCAAGTTTCACGAAATAATATTTACGTTCAATGAAGGGCTTTTATAGATTGGAAAGGCGTTTATTCTGTATAATTTAATGTGATAGAAGCAATTATCATAAAACAAAAGGTATAATATAAAATGCTTTCATAATAATTGTACAGTATACGTTATTTTCAGCGTTTTTCTTAATGGTAGCCTGTCGTGTCATTATTAAGAGGAAATTGTCTGAACAATGTAAGAAATGTGTCATTATGAAGGCGAAAAGTTAATGAAAGCAGAAATGTAGCTGACATAAACGTCACCACCTACCTACAAGATGTCTAGACTTACCCACCTTTATGCCATGCTGTCAGCCACGGGCGCCAAATGTCGCCTTTACGCGGCGGAGAGCGGGGGCGCGGAGAGGAATGAATCTCTCTGCTCACCTTAGAACAAATACAACGAAAAAAAAAGGGAGTTATATTATTGAAAAGTTTCACTACTAATGAGAGATTCTTTGGGGTTCAGTATTTTTAATATACACGTAACTCAGTTATTTTTACGTCTGTGGCTCAGGCGTTCAGGGGTAGTTAGTAAACCTGGCCAGAGAGAAAGACTGAGATGGAGTGAGAACAGTCGTTGTAATATACAGTAAATTCTCCAAAAAAGTTGGAGATAGGATATAAAAGCAAATCGACTCAGTAAAATAAATGTCAGTGTACATTATGGTAGTAAAGGGTTAAATCCACTCCTTGTGAACAACTATTATAGGAAAGAAAAAAGGAGATAAAGCAAGTGCATTCAGGAGCCGGTGCATGACCAGTACTTGCCAACAGAGACGTGACCAATCGCCCGGGCGGCTAAGGAGTCGATCATTAGGTGAAGAGGATAAAGATAACAGAGACGACCGATCGCCCAGAAGCGGCTAACAGGTCAGTCATTAGGAGAAGGATAAAAGAAAGGAAAAGTAACAGAGACGTGACCAATCGCCCGGGCGGCTAAGGAGTCGATCATTAGGTGAAGAGGATAAAAGTAAAAGTGCTGACATGTCTTACAAACATCTCGGAGGGTACTACTACTCATTGGAATGTACTGTCACCCAAAAAAGTCCTGTCGCCTCTCATCCTGAACCACGAACCCCGAGATTCAGACTCGTGAACCCGAAGCAGTAGACACTGATAGTTAATTTATTCTGTCCATAAATGCTTCGGATTCAAGAGTCTGAATCTCGGGGTTCATGGTTCAGGGTGAAAGGACCCCTATCACTTTGGAGGCCCCTGTAGCGTACTGTATGTGGCTAGTTGTCAAGTTCTCTTTACTTGTCTATTTCTCTTGGTATGGGCTCACATACGTACGTACATGTAAAGAAGCCCCGTCCACACGATCGAACAGTGCCCGGCGGACTTTGCCCGTTTACCTGGCAAAGCCTGTGTCGTCGTACACACGGAGGTGCTGGTTGGCAGCAGTCACACACTGCCGCTGGTAGCTAGTAGGTGGTCGGCAGTAGCTGCTGCGGTACGATCACTATGGGGTGTCGCAGGACAGTTAAATCGAAGACTATAGCGCTGTGTATAATAATTGCTACAGTGTGCAAAAAGAAGAAAAAACAGAAAAGGGAATGGTGCAAGGAATTGTTATCTCAACGAAAGGTTAAGGGAAGTCATGCCACGATTTTACGTGAACTGCAAGGTGAACATGAGAGAGACTTCACTAACTACATGGGAATGGACCCCAACACCTTCTATAGACTTCTCGCTAAATTGGAACCATACATACAAAAACAAGATACCGTTATGAGGCGGAGCATATCTCCAGAGGCTCGTCTAGAGGCTACGCTCATTTCTTTCAACTGGGTGCTCCTACACGTCGCTTCAGTATACAACGAGGATATCAAAACAAAGTTTGTCTACCATAATACCTGCAACTTGTCAAGCCATATATGAAGTACTCCAGGATTACTTGCAGGTGAGATTTGTAGTATACATAGTTATTAAATTTTGACGGTCACGAGAGGTTCCCATGGTAACACACGTCTTATTATGTGATGTAGTAGGCTCAGTAGGGCTTCCGGTTTTATTGATTATTAATGAAAATAATACTGTTTTTATAAAAGGGGATAACCCTCCATACACATGATGGACCTGTTTAGGACACAAGGTTGCTTCCAAAACGCTATAGACAACTTATTATACACTGTATTTAACATAATTACATACTCCCTAGCGTATGTAGTCTTAAATTAAATATCTGAAGACCCACTCCAAACAATAAAGACATGTAAACCAAACCAACATACATATTCGTCAATAAAAATAAAATACTAGAGTATGTTTTAACAACAGTTATCACTGTTTGCCACTAATGACGCATCGATAGTTATAATAAGTACGTGTATCCAACACCCTCATTCAATAAATGACCCGTACATAATAGTCGTTAAGGAGGAAAGCCTACCTAGTTTCCCCAGATAAAGGATCTCATAAATAAGTTTCTGAGCATGTATTTTATTTTCACCGCTCATCTGTCGAAGATCGTTAGCAACAACCTGACCAAAATCACTGTCTGCATCATGTATAATATTTTGGGAGGAAGATAATGACTGCAGGTGGTGGAGGGCCTCTTTCAGGATATTATCAGCATCGTCAGAAACCCTTTTGGTCAGTCGTTTACTTGTTGACGGTGTGGGTGAGGGTTCATGAGTATTCGATTCTGCAGCTGAACGAGAGTCGGCGTAGCCATACGAGAGACGGTGGGCGTGGCTGAACCAGTGATAGTGGCTGGTGGATTATCATCAAGTCCCAGCAGTAGCGGATCGTTGAATATCTATAAATAAATAAAAATATACACAAGCCCTTTGTTAATAGTGACACAAAAATATATACATACATATTACGCACAATACAGAGAGAGAGAACGCTTGCATACGTACCTCGTGATCAGAATGTACATGACATATCTTCTGTAGTGTGAGTATCCATGTTTGACACAGATTGTCGAATTGTGTCACCATCAATGAGGAAATGCAGTGCATCAAAGCACCATAATGTGGGAATATAAATGTCCTCAGTTCCAGCTCCAGACTTTTTTTTATTTTTGCATCTTTCTTAGTTCCGGTCTCTGCTGATTTCGAAGTGATTCAATTTTTCTCTTCACATCACTTGTGGTAACTGTAGTCCCGCTTCTATTCATGTCCTCTGTAATCTGTCTCAGTGCCGCTGCACGTTTGTCCCTATCTCTGTACATGTCCACTTTGACATTCCATAGACAAGGGTGCTGACGATAGAGTTCAATCAACACCATGGTCTCTTCTTTAGACCAATGAATGTTTCCTTGGTCTGTGGCGGACGGAGGAACAGACATTTTCCAGTGGTGACTTGTGGTGAGACTGAAAAACTGGCAGCCAGGGTTAACTTCGTTTGTCTGGCAGGGTCGTCCATCCATACCCGGCAGCAAACGGTCAAACCACCAAGCAGACGGCCTTATCTGGTGATTTCGCTCCACCACGGGCACTCCGTTGGTTTGCCCGAACAACGGGCATTAAGCGAGTGCCCGTCGGGCAGTGCTCGATCGTGTGGACGGGGCTTTAGATATCTCACACTCAGGATGGAGGTAAGAATAGAAACTCACAATGCGTTTTCTGTATATACAGTGCAGTGCTGAGGAGTTGCTGTATGGTGAGAAGCTTGCTGGTTCAGGAGAGTAGAGTAGAATGAGCTCCGAGTCGATGGGTGAAGCAAAGTATGAAGAGATCTTGATGCTGGTGCGGGAAGTGGACTTGAAGAATGATGGTGGAATTTGGAGGTACTTTTAGGGTTGGATAGTGCAAGAAGAAAAGCGAGGAAATTGGAAAATAGTAGTAGACCCAAGTGCTTTTGTTTTCTCATGTTTGTGTTTCAGCTAATTTTCGTCATAGGTGTTAAATTCATGTCAGGTGTTTGTATGTTTAGCGGGGCCAATCACCGTGCAGTTCGCGAGAGGCCAGGTGTGCTGAACTCGTCGCTGCTTGGGAAGGTCAGAAATCAGTGAGCAGTAGTACTCCTACGTCCGCACCTGTAAGGTGATTGGCTGGTAAGCGAACGGCAGGTGGTCATTCAGCAGTTGTAGTGGAGAGTATCCACTACACCCCCACCTGAATACAATGTGTTTAGTAGGATTCTATTTCAATTCTGATGTGTCGTGTTGCACATCTTTCCGGTATACCAAGTGAAATTTTTTACTAGTCGATGCAAGCAGTACCGAGTTTTGAAAGGGTGAGGTGGGAATACAGCGAGGCGAGATGTGGTGCCGGGAGGGCAATCAAGACTCTCCTGAAGCATGGTCATGTAACATGCCGCAGGGCTGACAGTTTTGTTAGATCATAAATCCCACTATATCATATAGACAAAGTCCTTATATACCTCCAAAATTTGAGAACTGAACTACAATGGCAATAAGATTAAATTTAAATAAAATATTAATCAGGTAAATAAAAAAAAAAAAAAAACTTCTAATCCAAAGTAACTTTATGGGACCATTCGAATTATCGGATGTACAGTATACATAAATCGTATGTACAAATGTGAGAAGTTAAGTGTGGTGAAAACAGGCTTTGTGCTAAACTTTTGTTGTGCTCTGCCTTGTGGTTGGGAGCTCATGTTTCACGAGTTATATTTAATCTTCGGACAAAACGCCAGTCTTTGTACCAACAACCTACAAAGTTTTAATGGCAGTGATCCAAACTTCTTCGATTGGAGATTTATCGTTTGGCATGTGATAAAATAGTTATCTCCAACCTGTACGTACAGTAGCTCATTATGGCACTGGAATTTGTATTCTAGTGTTTATTTCAAAGAGAATGTCCATAACATTTAACTATACTGTACAGTATATCACTCAGTCATCTTTGCAGTTTACCTCCAATGTATATAATTGTTCACTATCTACAGTAACAGGAGTATTTATTTTAACTTGGATTTATTCACTGCCATTTACAACCCCCTCCAAGCAATACTCTAGGGTGTAGAGTCGTACATATATGAAGGATAAGTTTTCAGCTTCCAGACAAGTTTTTCAGGAATAGAAGTTCTGAAAATTCGACCACTTCCGTAAACGAAGATAAATTACAAGGTCTGCTTGATGATCCAGTTCCCTAGATTTTCATAAATTGGTAATGAATGTTTGTGCGAGATGTAAAAACTTTTGAATGGGAATCTGTTGGAAACCACTGCAGTTAGTTTATCACTATAACTGTCCAATTTTCTTGGAACTTGGAGCTTAAAATTCCGGCACTGCAGTTCCCATTTTAACACCCCCCCCCGTCTTGCAACACATGACCCACCCTGCACTATGAACTTTTCCAGAATTCGAGATTATTAATACCCAGAGGCAATATAAAGAAGCATCTTTGGTTTCACTTTATTTTACAACAAACATTTATCAGCTACCCCAGCGAGTCGTCCAGCTTGGAAACCCAGGATACACATCTGGTACAGCATTCCACCACCAATTCTTACACAACTCCGTAGTGGTCCCGATTTTCACTCCATGACCGAACTGACTAGTCAACTCCTGCAAACAAACTTATGGTTAATAGATAATGGGGACAGGGGTCAGTTTTGTATATAAAAAATCATGTCAGTTAAAATTCTCGCATTTAACCCTCACAAATCAGGTGATATTAATTCATTCGAAATATAAAATAGACAAAACAAGGCACAAATACAGGACTCTTCATACAGTACACCTTAACTAGGTACTGTATTAATGCTATATATACAGTAAACAATGCAATGTTCCCAAATGATCAACCCATAACTAAAATAAACTCTTACCATGTACTGCACTTCTCTTCATCTTCGTGTCAGTGAATACCCTGTCACTCCACCTGAAAAAAAAAGTAAATGGTTAACAGACAACGATGGAGGAGATAGCTTTACTTATACATTCTACATCGGTGTTAAAAAGCTCGCGTCATACATCACATAAATCAGACGATATCGACTCCTCAGAAACATATAAAAGGTAACAATGAATGTTTCACAGAAAAAACCTAATGTGAACGTAATCAGTTGTAACTAACCACCACAAACTAACGTCTACAATCACCAGTTACTATACCTGTATAGTATTCGTTTTAATTGAAGCGTTGAGCTCATTACTTCTCATACAGCAGTACTTCCTGTCCACCCACTTGGACAATATTCAACTCCACCTTGAAAAAATATTAACTGGTTAATAAAAAACCATGAAAAAAAGCTTTATACAAACAAATGTATTTACATCAGTGTTAAAAAGCTCGCATAATACATCACATACTGTAAATCAGGTGATATTGACTCATCATTTGAAACCTAAACATTAACAAAGCACAAGTGATCACTGGCACCCCTATACTTACAACACTTCTACACCCACGTACGGTATATATATATATATATATATCTAAATAATATATATATATATATATATATATATATATATATATATATATATATATATCTAAATACTCCTTGACTAAGCCAGGTACACAATGGTTAATATTCCATACTGGTCATGCATGGAACTTCATGTTATTCAGTGAGACCAACTTTATAGCAATTTGTCGGATATTTTTAGTGTTATTTTCAAAGAAATGAAGACGTTATTAATACATTTTTAGTTTAATTTCAAATTTTTCAGGTTAGGTTTACACACCAGGGGTCCAAGAGTGGCTGTGCCCCCCTCCCCTGGATAGGTTAGGTCAAGTCCCTCTTGTTTCAACGGTTAGGTTAGGCATGTATATGGATATGTAAGTCCATTATTTTTCACAAATTTAGACATATCTCCCCATATACAAACCAACTTTGAGTTCCATGCACAGTCACTACAGACCATTCACCCACAACTGGATAAGGACTCCTAAAAAATCCTGATATATTAACTATTAAAATCATTACCTTGCACTGCACTATACCGGTCTCTTCATCTCAAGTGTCACCGGAAAACCCCAACCTGAAAGTCAAGTGAATGGTCAACAGCGAACAATGAAGGGGGGATAGTTTGGCAGTGTTCTAATCTATGTCAGTGTTAAAAAGCTCGAGTCATCCATCACGTAAATCAGGAGATATTTACTCATCATTCCAAAACAAGGTTAACGATCCTGCACATAAGGAGGATAAATTGACTACACTTTACACAGACCAAGATCACGAACAAGCATCGTTTACGCCTCCGTAACAAATTAAGGTAAAGGTTTACGAAAGTGCTACCAGAAGGAAACGTACACTATGGTTTAAATATCTTCTACACACTTATATTAAACAAATATAAACAATGCATAAAACCTACTAAATCCCAGTAGAACCAGACCTATTAGGGCAGGTCCTATGCATTATGTTCATTTGTTTAAAATGTATACAAAATATTTAAACAAACAAATGAACCAAGGAATCCCTACCTAACAACTGTCAAGAGGTGCTGTAAAAAAATTAGATATAAAGAGAACGGAGTATTCATTTAAAAGTAAATACGCAATTCTAAACTTCGTAAAGATGCATATAGTAATTATTTTATTAAAAGGATCAGAAGTTCTGGAACAATTTATAGTTTTTGGAGGAAGAGGCAATGGAGGCTGCAGGGGAATTGTGACAGCGTACTGACTAAAGGAAAGAAAATGATTCGGCATTTGAAATGCACCCTGATACAATTTTAGTGACATAACTTTTCACCTAGTAATGTACTTAAACAAATCAAAACCGTAAGTATAGCAAAAATCAATACCAAAAATTTCTGGTGGTTGCACTTTCAAAAACCTTTACCAATCAACACGAGCCACATTTCATAATTATTAATATCTGATCAATATGAAAACCTCCCAATACTCGACAATTATCATGCAAAACTTTTTACATCTGTAGTTATATCACAACATACTTACACCAGTAATAGTCCAGTAAGCAGTCCTTTGCCACAACCACATCCAGCCTGGACGTTCTCCCCAAAATGCACAAGTGGACAGGGACAACCTACAACAGAGTTTATACTTCAACATCTTGAAATCTTTTGATTGTTAAAGCAATGCTATAATGTACATTTATCAGTTAAAAGCTAACAACATCAAATCGTTCAGGCGAAGAAATTCAAGCATCATATGAGCACTGAATCACTTCAAACACATAACATGCAATACTGTACCTCCTCAGTGTCAATATTGCAGACAAACTGGACTTCTGTTACACTTGTGTCATTCTGATTCCGCACCGAAGCCAATAATGAGATATTTCTTGTCAGCAGAAGCATGATTTCAGGCAACTTATGTCAACCTATCAAAACACCTCTGTAACAGATGGATTACAAGAAATTACTAATTAACACAACAACAACTTAAAACAAAAATTGCACGGAATACATACTCAGTTATTAAATGGTAAGGTTTGTCAACATTAGCCTCGGATAGCAAATACAAGTCATCACAGTTGATCAGTACTAGAGACAGGTTTGGTAATGCAAGTCCAGCACCAACCAAATTTGTCCACACACTAATCCAATTTAATGAAGTTTAGCCTATTACCTTTCTGACAAACAATGGAAAGCTTGAATTGGCAAATGGGACGAGCAGGTGCTACTGGAGAACTGCCGTCGATGCTGTACACTTTGGCCATCTCAGAATTCATTACGGCACTTGGCTTGGATGTCCAGACCTGAAATTCAATCATTACAATACTTTATTACAAGAATTAAACATTGTAGCACTTATCTTTAACAAGGAAATTGTTTGATAATCTATCAGGTCCAATCCAATATTTAGAAGAGACCCGTGGGAAAATCCTCTTAATCTAGCCCTTTTAAAGGATAAACACTACAAAGTACAGATCCTAAATGGAAGGGCTGTTTGGGTGTACAGTATATAAAACTTATCTGCCAGGATGTTGCTGGATAGATTCATGGATGATAGTGGTAGGGACATTAATTTTGCAATTCATTTATGTACGAGCTTTCACTAACATACGGTGGAATTTTTTTGTTAAAGGTAATGTTTTATGTTATGACGTTGATATAAGAACATAATGGAGGAAACTGCAGCGGGCCTCTTTAAGTGTTTCGGTAACAAACGTTAAAAAAGTTATCGCGAAAACAAGCCGATAAAAATTAATATGCTATTCTCCCTAGTCTTAAGAGTATGCCTTTTTTTCCCCAGTGCCATATTTTTCTACATTCGGGCAGACCCCCTATATAGTGACAAGTAAAAGCAAGTGTGGCCTTATGGGTTAAAATATTATGAAAATGTAAAAATGTGCTGAAAACAATGGAATAGTTTTCTTTGCTTTCTCCTAATGTAAATAGTAAAATAAAGTCACCGCCTCTTAAAACAAGGTAAATTTGCATTTTCAACCAAAATGGCTGAATAAGGAATTGGCAAAGTTCCTCCAATAGTATGATATTTTAAGACTGAAATTTCCCTCGCAAATGACCTCTAACCTCCTAACAGATGGGGGCGGGAACCACTTCGAAACTATGAATGCTTTAAATTCACACGATTCATCTTCGCCAACAGCAATGAACGGATAATTAATCGTTCTTTATATTTACACGCAATAATAACAAATAAACAGTGTACATAACTGACCTCATGTTCCATGATCTTGATTTTTCCTCTTGCCCTGGAGGACACGCTTGAATGCAATATTGGACAGCCTTCAAACGTATGCATCCGACCTGTATGAGTTCCTCGGGCTGAAGAGGCAGGAGGATGCTACCAAGGGCACCACGAGAAGGCGACACACGCAACAACAGCAGATTAAGATCCACACTTACACTATTTCGGGTTTATTATTTTAATCATCTCCCGATTTATTTGCAGTTTTTCTTTTATCATATAATAAATTAAAATTATCTTTGACAATTTTAATATATTGTTGTCGTTTATAAATCTCTCTCTCTCTCTCTCTCTCTCTCTCTCTCTCTCTCTCTCTCTCTCTCTCTCTCTATATATATATATATATATATATATATATATATATATATATGTATATATATATATGTGTATGTGTGTGTGTGTGTGTGTATCAACTGTAGATTTATATTGTACTACCTATGTACATGTATAATATATTAACTTTACCATATAAATTATTTGAATAAAATAATTATTTAAACAGAAAATTTAAATAAACTAGTTTATAATTAAAATAATATACACGTAAATTTTGTTTTGTGGATCTTGAGGTACGACGACTCTGCCTGAGCGGCCATCATAGGTCTTTCTCGTGTCCTCCGCGCTGGGGGAGACATTGGTTGTGTACTACTACTGAATTAAATCCTCGTGTCCTTTCGGGAGCGAGTATAAACATTCATCATGGTTCAGAAGAAGGTAAGCTCAGTACACAGTTTGTTTAACTATAAATTAAAAGTAAATAGAACGTTATTTCTCAAATACTATAATACACTAGAAAAACAATTTCTCGTATCAAAGGCAAGAAACCTAACCAAACCTAACCTAACCCAAACAAGCAAAACAGGAATATGTTCTGAATTCCCGGTACTACGTGTTTGTTAACTAATACGGTAATTATGTAGGACTAACCCGTGGGCGAAATTGATTGAAAACTATTATAAAAACGCCGGATTTTCATTGTTATATTATAGTTAGTGGTTATGAAGAACAGACCTAACCTTACTTAACTTCCCTGGTATATTAAACAGAAAGGACTTACTATGATAAGGTGAATTTTGAGGCATTTCTGGGCGTGAAATGATACTGCCGCATTGACTCTTATGCAGCCCGGTGGGTTAGTCCTATATATTAACCGCTAATACAATGTAACCAAAGCAAATTTTACCTAACCCAAGGTAAATTGTGCCCCCCCAAAAAAGTTAATTAGTACCCAAGATTACGTGCACCCAAATTAAGAGATAAGCCATACCTATTAGTGTATATGTACCATGCATTTTAGCTTTGATTTAAAAAAAATTAAATCTTGTGGGGAAGTTCAGTGAAATGTATTGCAGCGCTTTAAAATGGTTGCATCTCATTATACATGTTATTCCGTCACACAAACATTGCAAGTACATATTTCACAGTGTTGTTTAGAATAACTTTATTGCAATTTACAGATTTCAGGCTAATAGGTTTGGCAGTTTTAATTTATAAACTGGGCGATGTAACGTTTAAAATGGTCATAAATACAGACTTGTTGGATTCTAGACGGTGTGCTCATTTCTTCACTGTTTTTACCCGTTTCGTCACCACGTTCTTTCCCATCACCATTTCAAGGGCAATACATTCCAGAAAATTCTTACATAATTAATACATCAATATATACATGAAAATTTAACTAAATTTGCCAAAATAACTGTTGCTTGGGATAGAAAATAATTAAAACACCTAGTTTACAAAATTGTATTACAAAATTATGCCTCGACAAAACTTTGGATCATGCAAGCATGTCACCAAGACAATTTATTAAAGACAACATAAAAACGTTATTACTTGTGCAATCATCTCACTTGAACAATATGTGAAAGACTAAAATAAAATAAAACCTATTACTCATGTAAGCTTGGAAGAAGACACTTGAAATTTTTTTAGGAAATTAGAAGTGGCTCCTCCTCTGGTACTTCTTCCGGTCTAATGAACTTGTTCTATGGCGTCAACGTAAAGAATGAAATACAGTAGTAATAAGGATATAAAAGAATGAGAGTATTGGCCAATGCATATACAATTAGTTATGTTACTGATACTCTGGACAGATTTGTTTAAAATGTCAAAACCACACAGAAACAAGACCAGGTCTAATTCAAACTTTTAACCTAAAAGTAATAGGGTCGACTTGTACTCTGCAATATATGGGATACTGTATATATATATGTATTTGGGTTGAACTGGCATAGATTGGATACGAGTTATCTTGTAATTGGGCATGACTTGACATGTTCCGATGGTTTCGATTTGCTTGAGTACGTGTTGTCCAGAACTGCTTTCTATGTTCTGGGTATGTACACCAGTATTAGGGTCCAGGGTCAGGGTTTGATATGAGAATAGGTTTCTTTGTGTTTTACTCAAGTCTGACCTTTATTTCTTGTGCAAACCTTTGAAGATCTTACCTAACCTATGAAGATGTTAACATCTTTTGAGAGCTCATGGACCCCCGCCCCCCTCTCTTTCTCACCTGAACACCAAAAACTACACAGACACATTAAACACTGAAAACATGAATGAGAATTTTTAAAGGTTAGGTAAGGTTTCCAAGGGTTTGTTTGGTGTTATTTTTGGTATTTTACCCCACATTTCCCCTCTACTTCAAGGCCCTGTCCACTTTAAGCAACCAATATTTTTGGTAATTGGGGAGATCTTATGGGTTAAAATGCTAAAAAAAATAATTTGTGCCAGAAATGTAATAAGTTTTTTCTCCCCCAATATAAAAAGAAATGGTATGAAATTCCATGCTCGACCTAAAATGAATCTTTACCAAATTAACCCCTGCCTATTATTTAATGTATAATTGTTGAAAATAGTTTTCTTTTAATGTTTGATGTTGACATTTCAGGGAAAGGGAAAAGGAAAGGGGAAGGGAAAGAAGATCGCAGCAGCTCCCCTGGTGGCCAAGAAGGTGGTTGTGCCTAAGAAGGTGGTAAATCCTCTGTTTGAGAAGAGGCCCAGGAATTTTGGCATCGGTAGGTGTTGTCAGACAGGCTCATAAAACGTTGGCACTTAGGGTGTATAACAGCCTTGAAATTGCCACATTTTCAGACAAAAAACCGATTCATTGTGATCTCGGGCAAGCTGGATGTGTGCTCTTAGGTGAATATAAAAAGTATGTTCATTTGTAGCTGTCAATGTCATCATGTTTTATATCTTGAGGGGGGTTGAAGTGTATTCCCATTTTCACATAGGCTCACTATTGATACTCCAAATTAATTTATGCATTTCATATGTACAGTATATTAAAATAGCCATTCTTTATATTAAAAGAAATCTTGAATTCCGGCATTTGTTTGCCGTGAATATCAATTTGCTTGGCTGTTATACATCCTGAAACTGTAATTCCAGGATACGTTACATCAATCAAACAAATATACACGTTATGTATACTGGCATAACTAAAAGGTTAGAATGGGATTTTGGTTGTGCCAGTACGAATTACATTTGTATATTTAAATTGATTGATTTCCCTCATTCTCAATGTTCTTTAACTATTTATACACATGTTTTGTAAAAGCTTAGTCTTGAGAATACTGGATGAAAAAATCTGCCTTAATCTTAATGTTCTTGAGTACACAAAGCAAATTGTGCTGGTTTGGTATGAAGTGACTGCATGGCTGTAATATTGCAGCTGCCTAACCCACAGACCGCATGGCTGTAATATGACACCATGGGCAGTTGCTGTGTAGCCATTGGGTATTTAACTTGTTGAATGGAATATAAAAGTACACTACTGCTTTTTGTATTATGATGCTGCTACCTATGATAAAATTGCACTTAATCACTTGTGTAATGGATCTTCCTTTGCTGAATGAAAAAAAAATATACCACCATTTAGGATCTATGCATTTACAACATAACTTTTAAAATTGAGATTGTCCTTTTGTACAATGGTTCAGCTTCATTACTTGTACTTGCTCACATAAAGGGTGACAAAGTCTGCATCAGGGGCTTGATTTCTTATGCTAATACTGAATATATTTCAGGTGGTGACATCCAACCCAAGCGTGATCTGAGTCGTTTCTTGAGATGGCCCAAGTATATCCGTCTTCAGCGACAAAGAGCAGTTCTCCAGCAACGTCTGAAGATTCCTCCTCCTATCCACCAGTTCAAGCAGTCCCTTGATCGCCAGAAAGGTATTCGACCATACTGCAATAATCCTTAGGCTCGTTAAGAGCGATGCAGGATTGGAAGACAAATATTTATTGTAAGTCGCTCATAGACCTCCAGACAAGTGGAGGTAGTGCTGAGTGCAAATATTCAAACCCTTAGATCTCTGAAAGAGATGGTGCAGGGTATTGTGAAGGTAGACTTGTACAGTATCACCTTACCGTTCCCTACAACTGTGATGTCTTGTATTGGCTATCTAACGCCAATGTTGATGTAACTACTATACAGTAAAGTAAGAGACCGAATAAATTGAGTGATTCCACATAAATCATAACTCCAAAATACCACTGTTTTATCTTCTATGGTGGGATTTGTTACATGGTAAGAGATTAGGTTTTCACAAAACTTATCAATCTGTAATTGTCTTTATTATTAATAATATCTTGTGACCCTTTAGCTACAGAGTTGTTCCGCCTTATGGACAAGTATCGTCCTGAGAGTAAGGCTGCCAGGAAGGAAAGGCTGCGTAAGCGTGCTGCTGCTCGTGCCGCTGGCAAGGAAGATGTCCCCACAAAGCGGAAGATTTGTGTGCGCCAGGGTGTCAACACCGTGACTACACTAGTTGAGCAGAAGAGGGCTCGTCTTGTCTGCATTGCTAATGATGTTGATCCCGTAGAGGTATGTAGTGCTGTGCTCTGCAAATAGGGTTTAAGAAAATGGTCTTAAAATGATGTTTGAATTTCTTCACCTGAACAAGCTGATGTTTTTAAAATGAGCTTTTTAACACTGACCAGAGCTTAAATTAGTCTTTAAATCAAAATAGATATGGATGCTGAAGGAATTTGTCTCCTAGATTGTGTTGTTCCTGCCTGCTTTGTGCCGCAAGATGGGAGTGCCCTACTGCATTGTGAGGAACAAGTCCAGACTGGGTGTGGTTGTAAGGCGGAAAAAGACCGCATGCATTGCCATTACCGATGTAAGTATTGTAAGCTGTTGTAACGAAGTGAATGTATAAAATTAAATTGTCTTGTTTTATTGGGGATTGACAGGTACAGTACAGTGGGTCTCTGAAGACTAATATATTGTCAGCTATTACTTATCTAAATTATGCTGTATCTAAGTGAAGTTGAAAACTTGTTTCATAAACCGAGTATTCATATCCAAATAACTCGTTGCATGCTCTAAAGCTATGCAAATACACTGATTTACACCAAAACTAGTCACCTGCTGCTCTAGGAAGAGCACCTAAATTTGAAAACAGCATGATGAAAATTTGGAGATGTTGCTTAATCATGTGTACATTCAATTAGAAAATAGCCTATTGAAATTTTTAAGATACAGTACTGCTTAATCATGCATGTTTTCTCTTACACGAGAGGGATTATATAGTAAGTTTGTGGGGACAAGTAAATGGGGAATGACAGTGGAAATTTGAGATGCAAGCAAGTGTTGGGTACTGAGTTTATTTGTTACTACAGATATTAATAAACTTTATTAAAGTTGTGGACATGTTTTGCAAATGGATAAAAAAAAAGATCTCGTTGATAGTGAAGTGCCAATGTTTCTTCATGTCCTAACTATGATATCTTGGGGTTAATATTTTCACCTGGTTATTGAGATGTTCAAAGCAAGCTTATCAAATTTTTAAGTATATGGATCCCCCCTCCCCTTTCCTGTGTAGTCTTAACCGTGTTTACTCATTTGCAGGTGGAGTCTAACGATCGCTCTAATCTCAGCAAAATCATCGAATCGGCTAAAACTAATTACAATGACCGCTATGATGAGATCCGCAAGAACTGGGGTGGTGGAATTCTTGGCGCCAAATCTGCATCCAGGATTGCCAAGCTGGAACGTGCTAGGGCCAGGGAACTGTCTCAGAAGCGTTAAAATAAAGTACTGAGAAGGATAAGTTATTTCTTTCCCCTTTTTTTTAATCCATCATCCTGGGGTTATACACAGTTAAGTGTTAGTCAAGGATTAGTCCAACCGGGCACAGGTCGCCTACCCACATCAGGACCAGGGGGAGCGAATATATAATGATAAAACCGAATAACAATTATAAAAAAATAAATAGAAAATAAAAATCAAGGGTCAAAAAATACTGTGTTCGTTAATAGTAAGAAACTTGAGACCCTGCAATATTGTGTAAATGAGGCAAAGTCAGAGCAGCAACCTGGGACTTGGCTTCACAATTTTTGTGATGCCATGTGGCAGCAGGATCTACCATTAGACAACTCGTGTTTCCAATTTCTTCCCAGGTAGTAGTAGCTGCCTACTACATTTGGGTTGGTATGCTTTCAGGCTACTGTACACAATATTATTGAAACCTTAATTTTAGTAATGTTTAAGGAACTGAGTGACAATGGGATGCATTTAAAATATGTTGGCAAGACTTGGTACAATATTTACCGGGATCAAAATTTTAGGTGAGAATGGAGGATATGAACATAAAATTTTGGGTAAAGTTTTTAGGAAAATTAACATGGGAGAAAAGAAAAGGTTTGATTGCATTTTAAAGGATGGTACAGTAAGAAAATAGACACTACAGTATATAGTATGTGAGGTGACAATACTGTAAAAGCTTGAGGTTGATCAGCTTCCAATCATATGATATAGAATGGAGCTAACGGATCTGACTAGTCTTGCAGGGTCACTTGGGAATACACAAGCCTACAAAATACACTAGTGTGGTGTAACTGATGAATGCACGGAGGTTAATCCTACTATTTATTGGCAATCTTGAGTAGCGAGACTCACGGTGATTGGCGGAACAAAAAGTGAGGTTTCCCACATAGAAATGGTAGTTTTAAATAGATATTTGGAGTGGAAAACACTTAAACTACTACGGAGGCCTTATACTGTATAATGGTCGACAGAAATTGTGTGGTTTTACAATAGAATATTATTGTAAGCTCTATCCTACCCAGTAGCTAGGTATGCAAAAATTGAATACTTTGATTTATAAGATTTATTGAATTATATTAGTGATTACCATCATATGTGGTGATTATAATTCTCACACAGGTGTAAAAACTACCTGTGCTGTTTAATGAAAGAAAGTGATAATTATATCAAATCTTTAGACTTTGCAATTTTTTTAGTGGAACTTGTAATATCACTGGAAATATATTCTCAAAACTGGTGATAATTGTGGATATGGTAGGAAATTGTGGAATTGGAGAGGAATTGATAGGAAAAGAAACCACCGTGCACAGAACCTGTTGGCTCACCAATTTACTTAAAGTAATACACTTTAAAATTTGAGTCTTAGATTCCTTAATTTCAGATGTTCATTGTGGTATTCATACAAAATTAAATTTTGAGATGCCATTACGATAGAAAATAAGTAATCGAAATGAAAGTGGATATTTTGATAAACTGGGAGTGGAACAAAATAAATTATATTATAGACTAATATTGGAGCAGGTTCAGGTGCATTCAAGGAGCCGGTGCATGCCCAGTACTTGCCAACAGTGCGTAACAGAGACGTGACCAATCGCCCAAACGGCTAACGGGCCGATCAGTGGTGAAGAGGATAAAAGTAAAAGTGAATAATTCCCGGCCACATACGGCCGGAAAAAGGAAGGTTGCGGACCCTTGGCAGACGACCCGCAACTTGCACACTACCGCCATCTGTTGACCCCGCGGCCAACTATATGTATACTATTGCCATCTGTTGACCCCGCGGCCAACTATAAGTATACTACCGCCATCTGTTGATCTCGCGGCTAATTATATGCTATGTGGCTTATGCGATTTTCGCCTTGCTTTCCTGGCCTTCTTATTATAGTCTTTGGTAAGCATTGAACATTGCCATGGAAACGAAACCGCTAGTTGCCTGTGTTCGAGACCTTGGCTTTCGCTTTAATCCTTTTAAAGAATATCTCCTATAAATCATAAAATTAATGAACAACTTATATTATTAAGAATTTGATGATATAATTGCTCATGGCTTTATCAGAGACAGGCGTTATATCGTGTTAGGAAATACTTAAAGTACTGGATGTTGCGAGCTGGTGCGGGGAGGACCAGGAGGACCCTCAGAGTTCTGTGTAATATGAGTCAAACTAGTAAATATTTCACAAGTATATCACCTAGAAGGACTCGTTCAAAAGTTCAAGGTGTAAGTTCACATATTCAACAAGGGCACCGAGAGAGAGGAACAACAAATGACGGTGTTGTGGAGGTTGGTGGATTTAGAACAAAAAAAAATCACTTAATAGTTATACAGTTTTACATTGGTTTAAGATATACAAAAAGGAATGATAAGAGGGTAAATTTTCACTTGTTGCCACAATATGAAATTTAAGTTGAACTGTTTTTCCTATGGTTTTTGATGTGTAAGAAACGAATTTGACCTTCATTTTGATGTTTATATTCTTACAATATTTTTATCATTGAATTCTGATATAATTAAAAATTTTATGGAAATTGCTTCATTTGGTAGATAATATGGTGACTAGGCATGATGTGGCAAGAGCAACATAAGTAAATTTGCTGATGACGCTAAAATAGGACGTGTAATTAAATCTGACGAGGACTTTGCAAAACTACAGGAAGATCTAAATTAAAACTAACCTAACCTTAGTTGATAAGAAAAATAAGCGGCAGAAGCGTTGTTAGAAGACCTCACCAACCTAACCTAACCTTACCTAACTTCCTAGCCGTGAGACTCAACCCTCTGGACCCCCAGGTATATTAAATATATGTAAACAGTTTTGAATTTAACATAACCGTGGGAGCTCCACAGTCGTTCGATGTTCTGGGTGTTTACCACCACGTGCGAACATATATAATAAAATGTTAAATATCTCGATTATACGTAATTTGCATCAGAAATGCCATTGAAGATAAGTATCTAAGAATTGTCAAAATTACTGATTGCAACTATAAAATTCTCGAGATTAGTTTAATGGCAACATGTAAAATAATACCTGATAAATATAGTATGGTTAATGTTCATTTATCCAAGGATATCACAAGAAAGCCATCACAGAAAAAAAGTCACATTGTATAACTAGTATTTTAAAAGAGGCGACATTTACTAGAACCTGACATGTCCAACCAAAGAAACCTATTTAACCTTACCTAACTTCCTGACTGGGGGACTCCGCTCTCTGGGTGTACCTCCAACTCAGTCCATCTTAAATAACCAACTCGGCCCACACATTACTAACTCGGCCCACCTTGCACACTTCAAACACGTATCTGAGTAGAGGTTCAGGAATGAGTTTGAGATATGTTTTATGTCTCTTTTGGTTTACTGAAATACGAAGTGTGAATGAGTGAATACCGAGGGTTCAGTTGGTATGAAGGAATTTTATGAGTTTCTGTTAGTAGAACTTGATCAATGAACCATGATACACATTCGTAACTTGTGTAGGGATAGGGTTGTCAAATATGATTCCCTCTCTTTACTTTTGACAAGACTCCTCAATATTGAGTCGACTTTTTCATTATAAAAATTCATTAATACGAGATTTAACGTGTATTTGTGAATTTATAAAAGCAAATACCTGCCTAGTTTTAGCCTACAACTGATGACAACTTGCTGATCAGTTTCTTCACCAGGAACCAGTCAGCACCCGCCCGTATGAACGTGAACACTTCCTATCAGGTTCCGCCACATACAGCATGGCACAGTCAAAGTTTTTCTGTATGTATCGTTCTGATGTGTCCATTATGGTAATCTATTCTCAGAAAATAATCTAAACAAAAATAATATCCCAATGATCAGTATGAGTAAAATGATCATATGATTTTTGTATGGCAGCTTATGAAGAATGGATCATTATGTTTAACCATGCCATGCAATCGACTAGAGAAGGGCTTGGGATCGACCAGTTGATCGCTATCGATGGGTTGGCCACCCCTGCCCTACCTGCATACCGTACTTACAGAAGAATGTTTAAAATCCCACTATATCATAGCCCAAGTCCTTATATATATCTAAAATCACTTAATTTAAGAGAAAAGAAGAAATAGAATGACAAAAATACAGTAAATGAAAGTAAAAACTAAGTCATCAGGTAAATAAAATACTGTAAATTTAATGTTAACCTCGTTCATATTGGCGGGTGTTCATAAGTCTGACCGGAGACCTCCTACAGTAGTAATGGTATACTATTTAAAGTATTTCTAAACTTTCTAGAATAAAGTTTTGTTGGTTGCAGAGAACTGAGCACTGATGTAATAATGTATCTTAAGTTATTTTGATTATTTCCAGGAGCCATTATCCTCACACACCACCACACTAACAAAGAGGCTTCTTAAGAGAAAAAGAGTCCACATCAAGTATGAAGAACAACATGGGGTAAAGCAGCCATCATCACAACACAAAAATGTTGACCTCAGTGGATCACACTCCGAGGTAGAGAACCACAAGTGTGTAGGAGACCAGACTGGTGATGGAGTCTGCAACAACCCTAAAGGAAATAAGACAACCAATGTAGTAAGAGAAAGTTTCAAATATGTGTACAGTTGCCTCCACTCCTGCCTTTGACAGTGAGCTTGGTCTCCCTGAGAAATGTGGAAATGCTGTAAATGATTCCCAGCTGAGCGAGGGGTATCAGTGAGTGAATCGGTGAAGACTCATATGATTCTTTGTTCTAATCATAAACACCTTACCAAAATGAGAGGAGACAATCTAATTTAACTTAGTTTAAAATATGCAGTTAGTTGACAGGAGTGTGGTGAGGGTTGGTGGTTAGAGGGCGGATGAACAGACAGTTAGGAGGGGGCTGTGAGTTGAAGGTCCCTCCACCTCACAATATTGTTTCAAAACTGATAGTATTAGACAACAGCAAAGTCACATTCAATTATAACAAAATACATATTTCATATACTGTACTGTACAATATGTCACAAGTGTCAGGTGGTGTACAGTACAGGTAACTCTCATTTTACGCGCTTTTGATTTAAGCGTTTTTTAAATAATGCGATTGTTCAATTAATACCAAAAGGTAATTTACGCGCACCTAGTTTTGAAATAACGCGCTCAAGACAGTTTAAATTTGCCGCTCGTATTCGCCTGGCAGTGGAGTCACGTGGGATGCTTAGTGAGGTGCTTGTTAGTTATTACATTTCTATAAAGTCGCAGTCATATCAACATCAACAATTTTAATACAGGCAGTCCCCGACTTACGACGGGGTTGGGGACCCAAATCCAGATCGTATGTCGAAAATGCGAAAATAATACATAGAAAATCTAAAATGGGTGTCTCTTTTTCTAATCAGCCTGATCCTTTTGCTATACTGTACAGCACTCAGATTGTACAATCAGTTGCCTGTATCCATGAAGCAGCTGACATCTGTGGAGGCCTTGAAGAAACATTTTAAGACCTTTCTTTTTTGAAAGCTTATGATCCTAAAGAGGATATGGTAATGGAGAATCACAGCCTACAGGGCTTAAGAAGTGTTACAATTTAAGGATATACAAATTGGTACTTTTTGTGATTTTTTTTGTAGTTTTTTCCTTAGGTCCTTGACTTTGTAGTATTTTGAGCACTGTGAATTCTTTAAAAGAACTGGTGCTTTTGAAAAACAAAAAACCTGTTGTTATAAGTATTATTCCAGGGATTATTGATACCCTTGGCTCAGCTGAGAATCTTTTACAGTGATGCCACATTGCTCAGGAAGACCAGGTTTACTGTTAAAGGTGGGAGTACTAATGCAGTAAACCCTTGAAGATCTGGTCCCGGGAAATCCGGATTTTGGAAGATCCGGACAAAAAATATGGGGGTTCTGGGCTAAGAAACCTCCTAGAAGTTTCCCTAAGAAACATTCCCAAACCAGAGCAAAGAACATTTTAGGCCCGTGAGCGCTGCTTGACAATCGGCTTTTCCGGACAGGTGGTCCCCCCCTTTTAGTCCGAATCTTCGAGGGTTCACTGTATTCTCGTATTTTTATTGTATGTATTAAAATTAATGTTAATGAAGTAGCTATTACATTTTTTTTTTTTTTAATGAAGCATCAAGTCTTTGTATTCTGAGTTAGTATAGTAGACAAATATAGAAAACAACAACTAATTTTAACATTTATATCATTCAAGTTAATGGACATATAGTGGATGCTACTTTAATGTAAAAATTATCAGAGTAACTGAACAACATGTTTGACAGTAACATTATATAAATAGTAATACATTAATTTTTTTCTTCACTTATGGGCATTATGTTAAGATATTTTTTTATGGAATGTTATCAGGAAGATAAAGTGAAGCCTGTGAGGCCAGGACAGCCTGGCTGGGAGCCGCCACACTGGCAACTGGTCCTGGACAACATCCGCCAGATGAGAGCTGCTCGAGATGCTCCAGTTGACTCGATGGGAGCTGAGAAATGCATGGACAAAGAATCTGAACCTCAGGTAATGAAAAAATAAATAAATAAAAAATCACTGATAATATGATTAGTTAAAATGAGCGGCTCCCTGATACAATATTCACAGCTTTAATATAAATTTAGTGAGACTGATTGTAACTTATTTTCCAAATCTTAATAAGAGATGCAGTGGACATTGATCTGATTCCAATACTGACCTATTTACAGGCATCCCCCTATTTATGATGGGGTTATGTTCCTGAAAAACTTATCGCAGGTTGAAATATTGTAAATTGGGATCATCATGATATGGGGTTCAATGGGATACGTCCCCAGCCAGTCCAACGCCCACACGTATCACCGAAAATAGAATTCGTGCAATACTACTATACCTACAGCACCATTGAACAACACTCACCCCCTCATGAAGAACAAACCTAGTTGTCATTACATGTCCCTATCAAGGCTAAGGGGTCTCGTGAAGGTGGAGTGGAGATATCTCTGACTCCCACATTGCCTCTGGGGAGCCTCATGCCGATTTATAATGTCAAGCGTCACCTCCATAAGCACAGTTTTCCAGGGTGCCTCGGCCTTCCCAGAAATGTTCAAAGTTGCACTGCTCACTTTACAGTCACCAAAACAGAGTGAATGATGATAATGTTATTGTGGCCGACACTGCTCACATCATGTTCACAATAACAGAAACAAAGCATTTTACAGTCACAAAACACAAAGCAAAAATCACTTCACAGTCACCAAAACAAAGTACAATGTGAACGTTAGTGATGTCCTCTCACTGTAACGTAAAAAAACAAAAACAAAAAAAAAACAATGAAAAGTAACCACACCAATACTTACCAATAATTGCTGAGCTACATGATCACCTGGTGGCCACGTGACGGCGTGCGAATAGACCGCAGCGGACAAATGCACCGAGAGATGTGTTCCATATTCCGCGTTTGCTGGATGATAATTGTCGTTCGTGCAGATTCTTTACATCGTAAATATGGGGTGGTGGTCATAATACATCACCGTCGTTAAAGCTGAACATCGTAAATAGGACAAGCGTAAATCAGGGGATACCTATAATTCACCTTTCACCATATATTTTTAGTTCTGATTCTAAGACACTGGCTAGTAAAATATTAAGTGTTTACACACCACTGGAATGATACTTTTCACGATTAGCATGGAAGCCCTTACAGTTCATCAAGGTTGTACAGATGTTTATAATTTTTGTTTAATCTGCCCTTTTGACTTGCTGTGGAGTTATAGATTTTACTTGTGTTGCTTGTGATAGGTTTTGTGATTACAGAAAGTCCTCGCTTAACGTCGTTCCTCTTAACGTTGTTTCAGTACTACTTCGCTGAACTTTAGAGACCAAAAATTTGTTTAACGTCCCGGTGATCCGATACTACGTCGTTTTGCGTCTTCACTGAGCTACACTCAGCTTGGTGTGCTGCCCTCACTCGCGGAATGTCACAGCGTCCCCAAGCGACGCCAAACCAGTCTCTGTTATGACTTCACATCATTTGTGTGTGTTTAAGTGCAACTGATGCAAGTGTAGTGAAGAGACGACATAAGACCATTACCCTTGCTACGAAAATGGATGTATTAATCCGATTTGAAAAAGGGGGGAACGTGCTGTGGACATAGCCGCTGTGCTTGGTCTAACCCCCACAACGGTGCGTACTATCTGGACCAACGCTGACAAGATTAAGGTTAGTGCTGGAAGTGGTACTACTCTCAGTGCTACTAAGATGACTTGTACTAGAAGCACTGTGATAGAGAAGATGAAAAAGATGCTGGCAATGTGGATGGAGGACCAGAATCAATGCAATACCCCTGTGAGCCTTATGGTTATCCAGCATAAGGCCAGATCCTTGTTTGATGACTTAAAGGCAGAAGAGGGTGAAGGATCAAAGGAAGAGACCTTTACGGCCAGCCGAGGCTGGTTTCAACGATTTAAGCGTCGTTATAACTTCCACAACATCAAGATGGCTGGTGAAGATGCTAGTTCAGATACAGTTGCTGCCGAGACATTCCCGCCAGAATTCAAACAGATTATCCAGCAAGGAAGCTACTCATCGAAGCAAGTCTTCAATGTGGATGAGATGGGTCTCTTTTGGAAGAGGATGCCTGAGAGGAACTATATCTCCAAGGAGAAGAAAAGAGCGCCAGGTTTTAAAGCGGCAAAAGACCGCTTGACGCTGCTGCTTGGCGTGAATGCTGCCGGTGACTTCAAGCTGAAGCCTATGCTGATTTCTCACGCTGCCAACCCATGGGCCCTGAAAGGTTACTCCTAAGGATCAACTTCCTGTGATCTACAAGGTAAATAAGAAGGCATGGATAACCGGCACCATATTTAGCCAGTGGTTAAATGTGTGCGCCGTCCCTGCAATGAAGGAATACTCTGCCAAGGAGAACCTTGACTTCAAAATTCTTCTGATCCTTGACAATGCTCCAGCTCATCCTCCCAATCTTGACGACTTGCATGACAGTGTAAAAGTTGTATTCCTGCCTCCCAACACTACAGTACTGATGCAGTCTATGGACCAAGGCGTCATCCCCGCATTCAAGGCGTATTATTTACTCCATACCATGGCCTAGCTGCTCAAGGCTACAGACGGAGAAAATAAACCAACGATCCGAGAATATTGGCGCGGCTTCAACATTCTTCATGCAATTGACAACATTGGCAAGGCATGGGAAGAGGTTTCAGAAAGTTGCCTGAATGGTGTGTGGCATAAACCGTGGCCCGAGTACGTCAACAGTTTTACGGGATTCATGAGCTGGAATCAGAGGATATTGAGGATGTCCTGGCATCCCATACAGAAGAGCTCACCAACGAAGATCTGCAAAAACTAACGGAACACAGTCCTGTTGAAGACTACGACGATGACGTAGAAGAACCTCAACAAACGCTAATTTCAAAGAGGATGGCAGAATCGTTCAACATGTTCCAGCAAGGAATGCAAATCCTTATAGATGATGACCCAAACAGAGAACATAGCTCATAGGTTCAACACAGCATTGATGACAGTCTTGGTTGTTACACTGAGATCTATAAGGAAAAGAAGAGTTGCACCAAGCAGTCAACACTGGATTCATTTTTTCGTCGCAGGACGGCAGAAGCAGCTTCTTCACATCAGCCGGCAGCTGAGGAAGAGCACACAGCAGCCGAGGAGGAGCACACAGCAGCCGAGGAGGAGCACACAGCAGCCGAGGAGGAGCACACAGCAGCCGAGGAGGAGCAAACAACAACGGAGGAGGAGCAAGCAGCAGCAGAGGAACCGCAGTCAGAGCAAGAGGAGGCAGTCTCAGTGACTCACCACCCTCCTCCTCCCCCACTTCACTACCCACCACACACTCGCTATACTTCCTCTGCCCATCGGTTAGTACCAATACAAACTTAATAGTTGTATATGTATGCATTATTTTCTATAGAAATGGCAATGATTTTCTGTATATGTAATGTATTTCATGGGGCAAAGGGAGGCTGGGGAAGGTAACTCCCATATTTTATCTATTTCTTTTTGGAAAACTTGATCCGCTTAATGTTGTTTCGTATAACGTTGTTTCGTGTAACGTCTCGTTTTCAGGAACGTAACCCTGACGTTAAATGAGGACTTGTACAGTATTTGAATACAGAGACTGTCTCTTAAACCAGTAAGAAAATCAGGTTTGTAATACATTTTTTTACCTGACAATATATTGCTCTCTGGAAGACAAGTTTGTTACAGTACGTATATATATTTTTGGAGTAAAAACTTTTATTATAGGTCTTAATTGTAAATTTAGTACAGTACAGTACTTTTTCTAATATGGCCTCGAGTCCCTAAGGTAACTAAACCTTAGCCTAACAACCCCTTATACTGGATAGTGAATGTGATTTATTATTGTTGGAGAGATCGATCTTCACACAATGTGAGAGGAACTCCACTACAGTATTAACAGATTTTATGGAATCGACAAGTATGCGATACAGTATCATGGAGAGGACTGATATTGTAGCTGGATAAATGTATGTTTGTGATGTGAATTTTATGCCTAGTGGTACAGGTAGATGGAATTTTATTTTATTTCTTTTATATTAGGTGCTTCAACTGCTTGGTTTCATAAGATCTGTTCGTAGTCATAATATTTTTTACTGATGACAATTTAAAAAAATGTAGAATTAGCTGATGACTTGTTTGCTGAGGTTTTTCTTGCTGTTTCAGGTGTACAGATTCCAGGTGCTTATTTCTTTGATGTTGAGTAGCCAGACCAAGGATCAGGTGACTCACGCTGCCATGACCAAGTTGCGTGCTCATGGACTCACCGTTGACAACATTCTGGCGACTGATGATCACACACTTGGTCAACTTATCTATCCTGTGGGTTTCTGGAAGGTTAGTCAGTATTTTATGGTTGAGTTTTTTACTTACTGTAGTATGAACTGTGAATTAATTTGAAGAATTGTGAATTAGTCTCAGAGTCATGATTTATACTGAAAGACCAAATACTATCATTTATGGGTGTAAAGAAATGGAAGTGGAATATAATAGCTTGTATCAGTCCTTTATTGTCTCTTTTTATACTTATGCTTTACTCTCTCAAGGGCTCCAGAAACCTAAAAAATTTGAAATGGATGAGCGGTGTAAGACAAGTGGCAGCAGTGATAAAATATTCAATATTATACCACAAAAACATGAAACTAGGTTCACAAACAAGAAGAGGCTCTACCTAACTAATGATAAATAGTAAACAACTACAGTCTCTCCTCGACTTACGACAGGGTTCCAGACTGATGAATTGGTCGAAATGGTGAAAATAATACTACATAGAAAATCTAAAATGAAATATGGTACAGTAAAAGTAATCAATAATGAAAAATGAATAAAGTGTTACTGTGCACTTACCTTTAATGTAGTCAGCTGAATGTACATGGGGTCTCGATAATTTTTTGATTAAGCATGGAGACAACATTAATTGGATGAAACAGAGGAGGAGACAGGGCTGGGTGGGTCATCAAGCTCACTTTCTTCAGACAGGTTTATGTACAGGGGAAACTTGCTTGTTGAAGGTATTGGATCATCTTTAGGGAGTGAAGAGGCAGCAGTGGGGGACTTCTTAAAAAATATGTCCAATTTAGACTGCACAGTTTGCCTTTTCTTTTCATTGTAAATCTCCCTGTAGCAAGCAAGTGCATCTTGGATCAGTCTGTCAACTTTTGCAAAACGCTCAACATTTTGATCTATTTCTTCAAACATTTGCATCCCCTTATTAATAGTAGCAAATGCCTCTGCCATTTGTTTCACTGAAAACTTTTTTGGGAGGTACAGGTTCTTCTTTTACATTTTGTCTCTCTTCTTCCTCTGCAATTTTCTGTGCATCCAGTTTAATAAGATCCTCGTTACTTAGCTCTTCTGCTACACTTTCCACCAACTGCTCAACATCATTACTGTATTAATTTCTAACTCCAGCTGTTTACCCATCTGTACTATCTTGTTACTAATCACAGAAATTGCTTCATCTTCATTAAATCGTTTGAAACTGTTCACATATCTTTTCAGGACCTTCTTTCATATTCCATTCATGCACTGACCTGTAACCTCATCCCATGCTGCAGCTATGTTCTTTCTGAGCGAAGGTCATACGTAAATAATACGCTTTAAAAGCAGAAATAGCACCTTGATCCATGGGTTGGATGATAGAGGTAGTGTTAGGTGGAAGGTAGACTACCTTAACATCAGAGTGCAGGTCGTCCAGGTGTGGTGGGTGTCCCGGAGCATTATCTAAAATTACTGTAATCAAATCTTGAACGCAACCCCTTGTTGCAGACAATACTCCTTGGCTCGTGGAATGAAACAACTCGGGAACCAATCTTTAAACAGTGCTAGGGTCATCCATCCTTTCTTATTTCTGCGATAAAACACTGGCAGTGTGTGCTTGCTGACATTTTTAAAAGTCGCGTGAAATGGTTGCTACCGTTTTTCCATTTAAATATTGCATTATTATTTGAATTTTTATCTCAAAAGTAATTGACTGTCTCTTTTTCTTCTCAGCACCATGAGAACTCTCACTTTTACGCTTACCAGCCATTTTAAAGGGAATTACAAACAAATTTTATCAGTACACAGCGCGATCACTAACAACAACAACGACGGCCAAACACCAACTGAGCGGGCTACTGCGTGGATGCTGTACACCATGAGGCGGCCCAGCCCAAGCTGTCGTACGGCGTCACATTACGACCAAACGTCGGGACTTGAAAATACGTAATGTGGAAAATATTTTATACGACCATGGCCGTCGTATGTCCGGGTTGTCGTAAGTCAAATATGTTGTAAGTCGAGGAGAGACTGTATACTGTAATTTACTACCTTACACATTAAAAACACCAATTAAATACTATCTAGATGAAAATATGCAACTAAAACTATTAAGGAAAAGTTAAATCAAAATTTAACAGAGCTGCCAGCAGTGCTATTTGCATAGTTGCCGACTGCTTCACACGTGGCAACCCACAAGTGTCACTATACAGTAGTAATGCAGCCAGGCTGTCTCTGCTGACCCTTCCAGTCTCACACACAAATAAATGGTTATTCCCATTATGTTATTGACTTTATGATAGTTATAACTTTTACATTTTTTGACATTATCTCTGTAGGATTGTGTGTGCTTGTTGAAGAAAGCTAAGTTTATCTATCCAAAACTACAAGTAGACAAATAATCATAACATAACTCCCCCCAGCTCAACCTGCTAACTTTTGCTGGTGGACAAAGAAATGTTTATTCTCTTTTTGTTTTTTACCTTATGATAATTAATATTTGTTTTATATTTTGCACATTCTGTACAGTATATAGGATTGTGTGTGCATATACCTGAATGAAAAGAAAAGAGGAAAGTTATGTTTATATACCCCAAGTTGAGAATTAACTCTTGAGGGTGCGCAATTTAACTTTGTTAGGACCCACATTTGTATCTCGAACGTTCATATATTGAAGGATAACTGTAGAAATATTCCAAATATTCCACACATACACATCCTCATATCCGTAAATTACATGTGTATGGATACTAGTACTGTACTCTAAATAAAATTGAACTCGTGGTTCAACATTGATTCACAACATTTCATATTAATTCACTATTCATACTTGAGATGTTGGTCATCATTTTGTCTGGTTTAAATTCCAAGGGCAGTACTGCAAGAAGTAGGTGTACACCCCGGTACAGATACATACTTTACTGTATATACATTTCTATTTATTTCAGAAAAAAGTTGTTTATATCCGGAAAACTTGTGAAATACTGAAGAGAGATTATGGCGGAGACATACCACCGACACTCGAGTTGTTGTGTAAACTTCCTGGTGTGGGGCCAAAGATGGCTCACCTCTGTATGGATATTATGGGGAAAATTAACAGGAATTGGTAAGATCTTATTAAGTAACTTGGCAGACTGTCTCCATTAGCCTGAACAATTGATGCAGAGAACTTTCGGGGTTGAGAGATTTCCGGGTAACTAGACAACTTTCTCAAACCCAGAAAAATCCTTTATCCCAGGAATTTTTTCTGGTCACTGGGAAAAGATTCTAAACTAGACATCTTGCACAGACAGACACTAGCCTACATCCCCAGAATGTTTCTGGGTGCTGGGGAAAGTTTTCTGAGGGTCTAAACTACTGGAGCCTATAAAAGCAGTTCTAATTAAGTTAGAGACTCCATTTCTTTTCTAGAAAAATCCCGAATAGTTTATCTAAAAGTTGGTTAAATAAATATATTTAAAAAACTATATGATATGTTGCATGAATGAAGCTGTGTGTTACAGCAAAGACTGGTACAGTATTTTCCACTCTCACTGAGCTGTGGAGGCATAGTGGGTCTCATGTTACTGACCTTTGGATGCAATGTCAGGTTATTGTTGGGTGGGGGATTAGTGAGTCTCATGACCTGAAGCTGTCCTGAATAAATACAAAAACCAAGGTATTTTTGAGGTGCGAGACTGCTAGCAAAAAAGTGTATTAACTTTTATTCAAAACATCTGCTCTAATTGTGTTACAGAAATGAATTTGGTACCAGGAGCAGATTACTAATAGGGCTGTAGCCCCAGGCCCATTAGAAAAATAGGCTCACAAAATTTGTTACAAAAATATAAGCCCTTTCTCTAATAGGTCTCTTAGACTAGCACAAAATAGTCAGTCCAATCGCCATAGGTGATAAAAAATTCTGGCGGGTGATTTGAAATATTAGAGAGCTTTTCTGGCTGGCGATCACTATTTTAAATCTCATTACTGTTTATATTTTGCGCCTCTGACATCCAAATTTACTGCCCTGAGCAAGATAGTATCCGCCTTGGGGTTGGCAAATAAGAGAAAACTTCCCTTACTGTGATTGGTTCTTGATGACATAAGCATGAAGTATGAAGCTTCTCAGTCGCGGGAGACAGGAGTTTGTTTATGGTCTTTCAGCTGAGAGTGAGAGTCAGATTTTCGAGTGATAAAATACTCATAAAATAGAAGTTTATAACCGATGACACTTGCTATAATGATAGTGTATATGTATTGAAGAGATTGTGGTCAGTTTGTCTCCCTCTGCAAGGGATGCACAACCACCAATCGCGTTCTAACTGTATATTTTCAGCCTTCTGGCTGCTATGCTCTTTCAATAAACTGTTAATTATTATAATTATTATTATTATTAATTGTGTTAAGAGAGAGGAACTTGATATAATAATCCTGAAAACATTCTCACGATGTTTCCAATGGTTAGCTCACGATTTCAGCCGTTTTATATTTTTCCCAACATAATACAGTATCCCATAGTGAAAACTGGGTATTTTTAAACCCATTTTCAATGAAAAACAGCAGACGGTTATTATTCAGATAATTACCCAGCACGGAGCTATATTTATTTACACAAACACCACTGTACATGTAAAATATATTGTTAATCCTGTAAACATAATAATGTATACCTGTACTACTACTAAACTGTATACTGTACAGGTACTCCTAATTACGACCACCTCGACATACCCACCGCCGCAGTGGTATAATATATTTTTCAAATTACGTATTTTCGAGTCCTGATGTTAGTGATCGCGCTGTGTACTGACAAAATTTTTGTTTCTAATTTCCTTAAAAATGGCTGGCAAGTGTAGAAGTGAGAGTTCTCCTGGTGCTGAGAAGAAAAAGAGACACCCATTTAGATTTTCTATGTATTATTTTCGCCTTACGACCTGGTCGTCGGTCCCTAACCCCGTCAGAAGTCGAGGACTGACTGTATACTGTACTCATCACTAGATGCTGTCATCTTGAACTAAGAGTAGGCAGATACTGTTCACTCAGCTGACTGTAATACGTAACTGTAATCACATCTTAACACTTGCGATGGAGGTGGTGTGAGGGTTTAGTGGGTCATGTTTTGCCTGATTATCAACCTCGGAAAATCGTTCCCAAACCCAGAATTGAGAGAAAAATTCCGGAAAAATTCCGAGCAAATTTCAATTCTGGGTATTGGTGAGTTCCGGCTAATGGAGATATTATTGTAGATGAAAATTAACAATACTGATGACCTTGAGTATGACTGACATTGTCTTTTTTCCTCTCAAAATTATAACCCTATTTCCCTCTTTAATATTTGAGTAATGTATTACTGTTATGTCTGTCAGTCGCATAGATTGTGCCCTGTACATAACTTCTCCTTCATTGCGGAAGTTTCTGCAAAACATTACTTAAACAGTACTTCCTTACAGGGATCATTGATTTGTTTTATTGACTTGTATATTCCTCTATGCTATAGGTGTAGACACACACTACATCGCATCAGCAACCGATTGGGCTGGTCTGGTCGTGCCACCAAAACACCAGAGGAGACCCGGGTTGCTTTGGAATCCTGGATGCCTGAAGATATCTGGAGTGACACCAACTTACTGTTGGTAGGGTTTGGCCAACAGACATGTTTACCTGTAGGTCCTAAGTGCAGCCAGTGTCTCAATGTGACACTCTGTCCATTTGGGAGGAATCCTGCCAATAGATCTCTCAAAAACGTTCTCCCTCAAAGTCTTCAAGAAGAAGATAGTGTAATTAATTCCTAGAATATTTTTAATTACTCTGTTTTATTCTTAATCTATATGGTGTTAACTCTGACTTCTGTGTTATAGTTGATGCCAGAAAGCCTTTGAATTGTCCCTTAAAATGCTCCATGTTTGCACCTATTATAGTATCTAATTTTATACTTGAAATATATTAATTTTGTTTTATAAATTTTTTGCATACATTGTGGTTTCATTGTATTTTAATTGCCTTAAGAATACTGTATCAGTCATTTTAACTACTTTATCAAAAACTGTACTCAAAATAATGTAGAGGTGAAAAAGATGAGAATTTATAAGTTGGAAGTAATACAGTACGTACTTGAAACTCAGAGGTATCTGAAATTTCAGCAGAATTTTTATCACATGAAGATTAGGCACTCCAACTTTTTCACCTAAACATAACTTAACCTAACATAACCCCTCCCGGTGGTGAGGATGTTCACTCACCAGGGATATAAACTGGGGTGCCTAATTTTCACCTGATCTCAGATTTTCATGTGCCAGCTTCTATATACAATATTTTTTTTTTTTAAATGTTTTTTATATAATTTTTTTATAAATTTTATAAAAAAAAAAAATATATATATATATATATATATATATATATATATATATATATATATATATATATATATATATATATATATATATATATATATAAAAAGTTTATTTTATATAATTTTTTTTTTTTTTATTTTTTTATAAAAAATATTTTTTTTATATAAAATTTTTTTTTTTATATAATTTTTTATATATAAAATTTTATATAAATTTTCTTTTATATTAAATTTTTTTTATATAAAAATTTTTATAAATTTTTTTTATATAAAAATTTTTTTATATAAATTTTTTTTGGATAAATTTTTTTTATATAAATTTATTTTTTTTTTTTTATATAAATTTTTTTTATATATTTGGTTTTGTTTTTTTATATAAAATATTTTTTTATACAAATTTTTTTATATAAAATTTTTTTTTATATATATAAAATTTTTTTTATATAAAATTTATTTTTTATATAAATTTTTTTTTATATATAAAAAATATTTTTATATATAAATTTTTTATATAAAATTTTTTTTATATTATTTTTATAAATTTTTTTATATAATTTTTTTTATACTTTTTTATATAATTTTTTTTTCTATAAAATTTTTTTATATAAAATTATTTTTTTTATAAATAAAATTTTATATAAAATTTTTTTTATATAAATTTTTTTTTTATATAAATATATTTTTTTATATAATTTTTTTATATAAATTTTTTTTATATAGGTTTTTTATATAAATTTTTTATATAAAATTTTTTATATAAATTTTGTTTTTGTATAAATTTTTATTATATAAATTTTTTTTATAACTTTATATATAATTTTTTATATATCAATTTTTATATGAAATTTTTATATATAGCCGATATAAAAAAAATTTATATAAAAAATATTTTATATATAAAAAAAAATTATATAAAAAATATATTTTTATATAAAAAATTTATATAAATTTTTTATATTAAAATAAAATTATATAAAAAAATTTATATTAAAAAAAATAATTTAAAATATATATATATAACTATATAAAAAAATTTTTTATAAAAAAATATATATATATAAAAAAAAAATTTATTAAAAAAATTTATATAAAAAAAATATTTTATATATATATATAAAATTTTTTTTTTTATATTTTATAAAAAAAAAAGAGTTGGTTATCTTCTTTCCCGAAATGTAGATAGATTTTCTACTTTTTCGAAAGTATCGACTTCGAAGTAGATTTTTCGAATTTGGGGGAAATATTACCTAATTTTATGAAGTAGATTATCATAGAAAACGGGAAATTTGTATTATAAAAATGGGAAATATTACTTTCTCCGGAAAGTTGAGTTTACTTTTCCCGAAAAGTAGATAGATTTTTTACTTTTCGAAAGTAGATTATCGACTTTCGGGAAGTAGATTGAATTTTGGGGGAAATATTACCTAATTTGCGAAGTAGATTATCATAGAAAACGGGAAATTTGTATCATAAAAATGGGAAATATCTATCAAAGTTGGTTATTCATTTTTCGAAAAGTAGATAGATTTTCACTTTTCGAAAGTAGATTATCGACTTTTCGAAGTAGAATTGAATTTTGGGAAATATTACCTAATTTTGCGAAGTAGATTATCATAGAAAACGGAAATTTGTATCATAAAAACGGGAAATATCTACTTTCTGAAAGTTGTTAACTATTTTGAAAAGTAGATAGATTTTTCTTTCGAAAGTAGATTATCGACTGGGAAGTAGATTTTCGAATTTTTGGAAATATTACCTAATTTAGTTGAGATTATCATAGAAAACGGGAATTTGTATCTTAAAAATGGAAATATCTACTGAAAGAGTTATCACTTCCCGAAAAGTATAGCTTTTTCAACTTTTCGGGAAAGAAGATTATCGACTTTTCGGGGAAGTAGATTTCTGAATTTGGGGAAATATTACGAATTTTGCGAAGTAGATTATCATAGAAAACGGGAAATTTGTATCATAAAAAATGAAATATCTACTTTCCGAAAGTTGGTTATTTACGTTCCCGAAAGTAGATAGATTTTCTACTTTTCGGGAAAGTAGATTATCGACTTTTTCAGAAGTAGATTGAATTTTGGGGGAAATATTACCTAATTTTGCGAAGTAGATTATCACAGAAACGGGAAATTTGTATCATAAAACTGGGAAATATCTACTTTCCGGGAAAGTCTACTTTCCAGTACAGATTTTTCACTTTTCGAAAGTAGATTATCGACTTTTCGGGGAAGTAGATTGAATTTTGGGGGAAATATTACCTAATTTTAAGGAAGCTAGATTATCATAGAAAACGGAAATTTGTATCAAAAAATGGGGAAATATCTACTATTCGAAAGTTGGTTATCTACTTTCCAAAAGTAGATAGCTTTTCTACTTTTCGAAAGTAGATTATCGACTTTTCGGGGAATTAGATTTTGAATTTTGGGAAATATTACCTAATTTTACGAAATAGATTATCCAGAAAACGGGAAATTTGTATCATAAAAATGGGAAATATCTACTTTCCGAAAGTTATTTACTCTTCCCGAAAAGTAGATAGATTTTCTACTTTTCGGTAGATTATCGACTCGGGGAAGTAGATTCGAATTTGGGAAATATTCACTTAATTTTGCGAAGTAGATTATCATAGAAAACGGGAAATTTATCATAAAAAATCGGAAATATCTACTTCGAAACGAAATATCTATATCTCCTTGAAAAGTAGATAGATTTTCACTTCGGAAGTAGATTTCTAATTTTGGGGAAATATTACCTAATTTTGGAAGTGATTATCATAGAAAACGGGAAATTTGTATCATAAAAAATGGAAATATCTACTTTCCGGGAAAGTTGGTGTCTACTTTTCCCGAAAAATCAGGCTTAGATTTTCTACTTTTCGGGAAAGTAGATTATCGACTTTTTGGGGAAGTAGATTTTCGAATTTTGGAGGAAATATTACCTAATTTTACGAAGTAGATAATCATAGAAAACGGGAAATTTGTATCATAAAAAATGGGAAATATCTACTTTCCGGGAAAGTTGGTTATCTACTTTCTCGAAAAGTAGATAACTTTTCTACTTTTCGGGAAAGTAGGTTATGGACTTTTCGGGGAAGTAGATTTTCGAATTTGGGGGGAAATATTACCTAATTTTACGAAGTAGATAATCATAGAAAACGGGAAATTTGTATCATAAAAAATGGGAAATATCTACTTTCCGGGAAAGTTGGTTATCTACTTTCCCGAAAAGTAGATAGATTTTCTACTTTTTGGGAAAGTAGATTATCGACTTTTCGGGGAAGTAGATTTTCGAATTTTGGGGAAATATTACCTAATTTTGCGAAGTAGATTATCATAGAAAACGGGAAATTTGTATCATAAAAAATGGGAAATATCTACTTTCCGGGAAAGTTGGTTATCTACTTTCCCGAAAAGTAGATAGATTTTCTACTTTTCGGGAAAGTAGATTATGGACTTTTCGGGGAAGTAGATTTTCGAATTTTGGGGGAAATATTACGTAATTTTGCGAAGTAGATTATCATAGAAAACGGGAAATTTGTATCATAAAAAATGGGAAATATCTACTTTCCGGGAAAGTTGGTTATCTACTTTCCCGAAAAGTAGATAGATTTTCTACTTTTCGGGAAAGTAGATTATCGACTTTTCGGGGAAGTAGATTTTCGAATTTGGGGGAAAATATTACGTAATTTTGCGAAGTAGATTATCATAGAAAACGGGAAATTTGTATCATAAAAAATGGGAAATATCTACTTTCCAGGAAAGTTGGTTATCTACTTTCCCGAAAAGTAGATACATTTTCTACTTTTCGGGAAAGTAGATTATCGACTTTTCGGGGAAGTAGATTTTCGAATTTGGGGGGAAATATTACATAATTTTGCGAAGTAGATAATCATAGAAAACGGGAAATTTGTATCATACAAAATGGGAAATATCTACTTTCCGGGAAAGTTGGTTATCTACTTTCCCGAAAAGTAGATAGATTTTCTACTTTTTGGGAAAGTAGATTATCGACTTTTCGGGGAAGTAGATTTTCGAATTTTGGGGGAAATATTACCTAATTTTGCGAAGTAGATTATCATAGAAAACGGAAATTTGTATCATAAAAAATGGGAAATATCTACTTTCCGGGAAAGTTGGTTATCTACTTTCGAAAAGTTGAGCAATTTCTACTTCTCCAGGAAAGTAGATTATCGACTTTTCGGGAAAGTAGATTTTTTCGAATTTTTGAAATATTACCTAATTTTGCGAAGTAGATTATCATAGAAAACGGGAAATTTGTATCATAAAAAATGGGAAATATCTACTTTCCGGGAAAGTTGGTTATCTACTTTCCCGAAAAGTAGATAGATTTTCTACTTTTCGGGAAAGTAGATTATCGACTTTTAAAATACCACCTTTGCGAAGAGATTATCATAAAAACGGGAAATTTGTATCATAAAAATGGGAAATATCTACTTTCCGGGAAATTGGTTATCTACATTCCCGAAAAGCAGATAGATTTTCTGCTTTTCGGGAAAGTAGATATCGACCTTTTCGGGGAAGTGATTTTCGAATTTTGGGGAAATATTACCCAATTTTTGCGAAGTAGATTATCATAGAAACGAAATTGTATCACAAAAATGGGAAATATCTACTCTTCCGGAAAGTTATTATCTACTTCCCGAAAAGTAGATAGATTTTCTACTAAAAGTATTATCGACTTTTCGGGGAAGTAGATTTTCGAATTTGGGGAAATATTACCTAATTTAATGAAGTAGATTATCATAGAAACGGAAATTTGTATCACAAAAATGGGAAATATCTATCGGGAAAGTTGATAGTCACTTCCGAAAGTAGATAGATTTTCTACTTTTCGAAAGAGATTATCGACTTTTCGGGAAGTAGATTGAATTTCGTGGAAATATTACCTAATTTTACGAAGTAGATTATCATAGAACGGGAAATTTGTATCATAAAAAATGGGAAATATCTACTTTCCGAAAGGTTATCTACTTCCCGAAAAGTAGATAGATTTTCACTTTTCGAAAGAGATTATCGACTTCGGGGAAGTAGATTGAATTTTGGGGAAATATTACCTAATTTTGCGAAGTAGATTATCATAGAAACGGGAAATTTGTATCATAAAAAAATGGAAATATCTACTTTCCGAAAGGGTCTACTTCGAAAAAGTAGATAGATTTTCACTTTTCGAAAGTAGATTATCGACTTCGGGGAAGTAGATTTCGAATTTTGGGGAACATACCTAAATTTTACGAAGCTAGATATCATAGAAACGAAATTTATATCATAAAAATGGGAAATATCTACTTTCCGAAAGTTGGTTATCTACTTTCCCGAAAAAGTAGATAGATTTTCTTTTCGAAAGTAGATTATCGACTTTTCGGGGAAGTAGATCGAACTTTGAGGAAATATAATTAATTTGAAGTAGATTATCATAGAAAACGGAAATTTTTATCATAAAAAATGGGAAATATCTATCGAAAGTTGTTATTTGTTTCCCGAAAGTGATAGATTTTCCACTTTTTCGAGAAAGTAGATTATCGACTTTTCGGAAGTAGATTTTCGAACTTTCGGGGAAATATTACCAAATTTAGCGGAAGAGATTATCATAGAAACGGGAAATTTGTATCATAAAAATGGGAAATATCTACTTTCCGGAAAGTTGGTTATCTACTTTCCGAAAGTAGAGATAGCTTTTCACTTTTAAAGTAGATTATCGAATTTTCGGGAAGTAGATTGAATTTTGGGGAAAATATTACCAATTTTGCGAAGTAGATTATCACAGAAAACGGGAAATTTGTATCATAAAAATGGAAACATCTACTTTCCGGGAAAGGATAATCTACTTTCCCAGAAAAATAGATTTTCTACTTTTCGGGAAAGTAGATTATCGACTTTCGGAAGTAGATTTTCGAATTTTGTGAAATATTACCTAATTTTAAGAAGTAGATTATCATAGAAAACGGAAATTTGTATCATAAAAAAGGAAATATCTACTTTCCGGGAAAGTTATTATTTACTCGAAAAAGCAGATAGATTTTTCAATTTTCGGGAAAGTAGATTATCGAACTTTTCGGAGAAGTAGATTTTTCGAATTTTGGGGAAATATTACCAATTTTGCAGGAAGTAGATTATCACAGAAACGGAAATTTTAACATAAAATCGGAAATATCTACTTCCGAAAGTTGTTATTTACATTCCGAAAAGTAGATAGATTTCTACTAGAAGTAGATTTCGAATTGTAGTTATTACCACTATTTTGCGAAGATATCATAGAAAAAACGGAAATTTGTATCATAAAAAATCGCATCTACTTCGAAAATTAGTTATCTACATTCCCGAAAAGTAGATAGATTTTCTGCTGAAAGTAGATTATCGACTTTTCGGGAAGTAGATTGAATTTTGGGGAAATATTACCTAATTTTGCGAAGTAGATTATCATAGAAACGGGAAATTTGTATCAAAAAAATCGGAAATATATACTTCCGAAAAGTTGATTCACTTTCCCAAAAAGTAGAAAGCTTCTACTTTTAGGAAAGCAGATCGTCGACCTTTCGTGGCAAGATTTTCGAATTTGAAATATTACCTAATTTTCCAAGTAGACATCATAGAAAACGGATATTTGTATCATAAAAAATGGGAAATATCTATTCTCAAAATAGATTATCATAGAAACGGGAAATTTGTATCATAAAAAATGGGAAATATCGACTTTCCGAAAGGTTAGATAACCAATTTCCCGAAAATAGATTATCACAGGAAAACGAGAAATTTGTATCATAAAAATAGAAATATCTATTTCTTCCGAAAGATATTCCATTTCCCCCGAAAAGTAGATATATTTTTTCTAATTTTCGAAAGTAGATTATCGAATTTTTGAAAGTAGTAGATTTCGTATTTTCGGGGAAATATTACCTAATTTTGGGAAGTAGATTATCATAGAAAACGGATATTTGTATCATAAAAATGGGAAAATATTCATTTTCCGCGAAAGTTTTAGATAACCAACTTTCCTGAAAACAGATTAATATAGAAAACGCAGGGGAAATTTGTATCATAAAAATTGGGAAATATCGACTTTCCGGGAAAGTTGGTTATCTACTTCGAAAAGTAGATAGATTTTCAGAATTTCGGGGAAAAAGTAGATTATCGACTTTTGGGAAAGAGATTTTCGTATTTTCGGGAAATTTTACCCCTAATTTTGGGAAGTAGATTATCATAGAAAAACGGGAAATTTGTATCATAAAAATGGGGAAATATCTACTTTCCGAAAGTATTAGATAACCAAATTTGCCGAAAATAGATTATCATAGAAAACGGAAATTTGTGATCATAAAAAAATGGGAAATATCTACTTTCCATGAAAGTTTCTTAGATAAACTAACTTTCCCGGTTAGATTGGTCATAGAAAAACGAGAAATTTGTATCAAAAATAAAATATCTACTTCTGGGATGTTATTATTTACTCGAAAAGTAGAGGATTTTCTAATTTTCGGGAAAGGTAGATTATCGACTTTTTGGGAAAGTAGATTTATTGGGGAAATATTACCTAATTTTAAATAGATTACCGCAGAAAACGGGAAATTTTATCATAAAAATGGGAAATATCTACTTTCCGCGAAAGTTTAGATAACCAACTTTCCCGAAAATAGATTATCATAGAAAACGGTATCATAAAAATGGGAAATATCTACTTTTCCGGGCGAAAGTTTTAGATAACCAATCCTTCCCGAAAATAGATTATCATAGAAAACGGGAAATTTGTATCATAAAAAAATGGGAAATATTTGACTTTCCGGGAAAGTTGAGTTAGATAACCAAATTTCCAAAAGTTAGATTATCATAGAAACGAGAAATTTGTATCATAAAAATGGGAAATATCTACTTCCGGGAGTTAGTTATCTACTAACTGAAAAGTAGATAGATTTTCTAATTCTCGGGAAAGAGATTATCGACTTTCCTGGGAAAGTAGATTTTCGTATTTTCGGGGAAATATTATCAATTTTTGGGAAGTAGATTATCATAGAAAACGGAAATTTGTATCATAAAAATGAGAAATATCTACTTCTTTCCGGGAAAGTTGGTTAGATAACCAAATTTACGAAAAATAGATTATCATAGAAAACGGGAAAATTTGTATCATAAAAATGGGAAATATCTACTTTTCCATGAAAGTTTCTTTCTTAGATAACCAATCCTTTCCCGAAAATAGATTATCATAGAAAACGAGAAAATCTGTATCATAAAAAAAATGGGAAATATCTACTTTCCGGAAAAGTTGTTGTCTACTCTGAAAGATAGATTTAATTTCGAAAGTAGATTATCGACTTTTGGGAAAGTAGATTTTCTTATTTTCGGGGAAATATTACCACTTTGGGAAGTAGATTATCATAGAAACGGGAAATTTGTATCATAAAAATGGGAAATATCTACTTTCCGGGAAAGTTGAGTTAGATAAACTGTAAATTTGCCGAAAATAGATTACTCTGCAGAAAACGGGAAATTTTGTATCGTAAAAAAAATGGGGAAATATCTACTTTCCGCGAAAGTTTCTTTTTGATAAAACAACTTTCCGAAAATAGATTATCAGGCAGAAACGGTAAATTGTATCATAAAATGGAAGATTTAGATTCTTCCGGGAAAGTTGGATAGATAACCAACTTTCCCGGAAAAATAGATTATCGGCAGAAAAACGAGAAATTTTATGTAAAATGGAAATATCTACTTTCCGAAAGTTGTTGAGTCTACTTCCCCGAAAGTAGATAGAGATTCTAATTTTCGGGAAAGTAGATTATCGACTTTTTTGGGAAAGTAGATTTTTCGTATTTTCGTAGAAATATTACCTAATTTTGGGAAGTAGATTATCATAGAAAACGGAAATTTGTATCATAAAAATGGGAAAATATCTACTTTCCGCGAAAGTTTTAGTTAACCAACTTCCCGAAAATAGATTATCATAGAAAACGGGGAAATTTGTATCATAAAAAATGGGGAAATATCCTACTTTCCGCGAAAGTTTTCTAGATAACCAACTTTCCCGGAAAATAGATTATCATAGAAAACGGGAAATTTGTATCATAAAAATGGAAATATCGATTTTCCGGGAAGTTGGTTAGATAAACCAACTTTCCGAAAACAGATTATCATAGAAAAACGAGAAATTTATCAAGGGGTGGGCCGGGAAATATCTACTTTCCGAAAGTTGGTTATCTATCACCGAAAGCGCAGATAGATTTTCTAATTTTCGAGTAGATTATCGACTCTTGGGAAAGTAGATTTTCGTATTTTCGGGGAAATATTACCTAATTTTTGGGAAGTAGATTACCATAGAAAACGGAAATTTGTATCATAAAAATGGGAAATATCTACTTTCCCGGGAAAGTTGGTTAGATAACCAAATTTGCCGAAAATAGATTATCATAGAAAACGGGAAAATTTGTATCAAAAATGGGAAATATTCATTTCCATAGAAAGTTTCTAGATAACCAACTTTCCCGAAAAATAGTCACGTAAAAACGAGAAATTGTACTATGTGTGGCCGGGGAAATATCTACTTTCCGGAAAGTTGGTTATCTACTCTTATAAAGCAGATAGATTTTCTAATTCGAAAGCAGATTATCGACTTTGGGAAAAAGCAGATTTTCTTATTTTCGGGGAAATATTACCTAATTTTGGGAAGCAGGATTACAGAAAAACGAAATTGGTATCATAAAAAATGGGAAATATCTACTTCGAAAGTTAATAGATAACCAATTCCTGTCAGGAAAATATCGCAGAAAACGGAAATTTGTATCGTAAAAATGGGAAATATCACATTTTCCGCGAAAGTTTTGTGATAAACAACTTTCCCGGAAAATAGGATATTATCATAGAAAAACGGGGAAAATTTGTATCATAAAAAAAATGCCAGGAAATATCGACCTTCCGGGAAAGTTGGTTAGGATAACCAACTTTCCCGAAAATAGACATTATCATAGAAAAACGAGAAATTTGTATCATAAAATAGAAATATCTACTTTCCGGGAAAGTTGTTATTTACCCCCGAAAAGTAGATAGATTTTTCTAATTTTCGGGAAAGTAGATTACCGACTTTTGGGAAAGTAGATTTTCGTATTTTCGGGGAAATATTACCTAATTTTGGGAAGTAGATTATCATAAACACGGGAAATTTGAACATAAAAAATGGGGAAATATCTAATTTCCGAAAGTTGGATAGATGTCCAATTTGCCGAAAATAGATTATCATAGAAAACGGGAAATTTGTATCATAAAAATGGGAAAATATCTACTTTCCGCGAAAGTTTTGATAAATCAACTTTCTGAAAATAGATTATCATAGAAAACGGGAAATTTGGTATCATAAAAAAATGGGGGAAAATATCTACTTTCCCGAAAGTTATTATCTACTCGAAAGGTAGATAGATTCTCTTAATTTCGGGAAAGTTGATTATCGACTTTTTGGGGAAAGTAGATTGCATTTTCGGGGAAATATTACCCAATTTTGGAAGTAGATTATCATAGAAAACGGGAAATTTGTATCATAAAAATGGGAAAATATCTACTTTCCGGGAAAGTTGGTTAGATAACCAATTACGAAAATAGATTATCATAGAAAATGGGAAATTTGTATCATAAAAAATGGGAAATACCATTTTCCATGAAAGTTTCAGATAACCAACTTTCCCGAAAATAGATTATCATAGAAAACGAGAAAATTTAAAATATAAAAGCTGAAATATCTACTTTCCGAAAGAGCGTTCCCCCGAGTAGATAGATTTTCTAATTTTCGGGAAAGTAGATTATCGACTTTTGGAAAGCAGATTTCACGTATTTTCGGGGAAATACCTAATTTTGGGAAAATATCATCATAGAAAAACGGGAAATTTGTATCATAAAAATGGAAATATCTACTTTGCGGAAAGTTAGTTAGATAAACCAAATTTGCCGAAAATAGATTATCGGTAGAAAACGGAAATTTGTATCATAAAAATGGGAGATATCTACTTTCCGCGAAAGTTTTTAGATAACCAACTTTCCCGAAAATATTAAATATCGCAGAAAACGGGAAATTTGTATCATAAAAAATGGGAAATATCAGGACTTTCCGGGAAAGTTGGTTATGTCTACTTCCCGAAAAAGTAGATAGATTTTCAATTTCGAAAGTAGATTATCGGGACTTCGGGGAAAAGTAGATTGCAGGGCTTCGGGGAAAATATTATCCAATTTGGGAAGCAGATTATCATAGAAAAACGGGAAATTTGTATCATAAAAAAATGGGAAATATCTACTTTGGTGGGAAAGTTGGTTAGATAAACCAAATTTGCTGAAAATAGATTATCAAGTGGAAAGAAAACCGAAATTTCCAGATGTCTGAACTTTCCGAAAATAGATTATCATAGAAAACGGAAATTTGTATCATAAAAATGGAATATCGACTTTCCGTGAAAGTTGGTTAGATAACCAACTTTCCCGAAAATAGAGATTATCATAGAAAATCTATAGAAATTTGCATCACAAAAATGGGAAATATCTACCGAAAGTTGGTTATTCACTTCCCCGAAAAGTAGATAGATTTTCTAATTTCGAACGTGAGATTATCGACTCTTGGGAAAGTAGATTTCGTAGTATTTTTGAGGAAATATTACCTAATTTTGGGAAGCGTAGATTATCATAGAAACGGAAATTTGTATCATAAAAATGGGAAATATCTACTTCTCCGGGAAAGTCATTATATAAACCAAATTTGCCGCATTGTTACTGGCAGAAATTCTAGGTCAAAAAAAAATGGGGAAATATTCATTTTCTCATGAAAGTTTTAGATAAAAGAACAACTTTCTGAAAATAGGATATCATAGAAAATTCAAAATTGCATCATAAAAATGGGAAGGACGACTTTCCGGGAAAGTTGGTTAGATAACCAACTTTCTCGAAAAATAGATTATCATAGAAAAACGAGAATGGTATCATAAAAATAGAAAATATCTACTTTCCGGGAAGAAGATTACTCCTTGAAAAGCAGATAGATTTTCTACCTGGAAAAGTGAGATTATCTGACTTTTTGTAAGTAGATTTATTTTGTGGGAAATATTACCGCACTTGGGAAGTAGATTATCGCAGAACATGAAATTTGTATCATAGCAAAATAAATATCATTTTCCGGGAAAGTTGAAGTTAGATAACCAAATTTTGCTGAAAAATAGATTATCATAGAAAGGAAATTTGTATCATAAAAAATGGGAAATATCTACTTTCCCACGAAAGTGGTTATTTGTATCATAATAAATGGGAAATATTTATTTCGTGAAAGTTTTTAGATAACCAACTTTCCGAAAATAGATTACGCAGAAAACGTGAAATTTGTATCATTAAAAATGGAATATCTACTTTCCGAAAGTTGGTTATAACCAACTTTCCTGAAAATAGATTATCATGAAACGGGAAATTTGTATCATAAAATAAAAGTATCACATTTTAGGTTAGTTAGATAACCAAATTTGCTTGTTTAGATTATCATGCAGAAAACGAAATTTGGTACTATAAAAGGGAACATTCACTTTCCGCGAAAGTTTCTAGATAGTTCAACCTTTCCTGAAAATAGATTATCAGCAGGAAAACGGGAATTTGTATCATAAAAATGGAAATATCTACTTTCCATGAAAGTTTAGATAACCAACTTTCCCGAAAAATAGATTATCACAGAAAACGGGAAATTTGTATCATAAAAAATGGGAAAATATCGACTTTCCTGGAAAAGCTGATTATCAGAAACGAGAAAATTTGCATTGCTAAAATGGAAAACATCTACTTCCGGGAAGTTGGTTATCTACTTCCCAAAAAGCAGATAGATTTTCATTTCGGAAAGTAGATTATCGGACTTTGGGGAAAGTAGATTTTCGTATATTCGTAAATATTACCTAATTTTGAAGTAGATTATCATAGAAAAACGAAATTTGTATCACAAAAATGGGAAATATCTACTTCCGGGAAAGTTCATACAGATAAACCCAATTGCTGAAAATAGATTATCATAGAAAACGGGAAATTTGTATTGCAAAAATGGAAATATCTATCACGAAAGTTTTTTAGATAAATTAACTTTCCCATAGATTTTCAGTACCAAATTTGTATCATAAAAAAATGGAATATCGACTTTCCGAAAGTTGGTTAGATAACCAACTTCTCCTGGAAATAGATGATTACAGAAAAACGAGAAATTTGTATCATAAAAATAGGGAAATATTCATTTGGGAAAGTTATTATCTACTTCCCGAAAAGCAAATAGATTTTCTAATTTCGAGGCGAGATTATCGACTTTTGGGAAAGTAGATTTTTAATTTCTCGTGAAATATTACCTAATTCTTGGAAGTAGATTATCGCAGAAAACGGGAAATCGTATCATAAAATGGGAAGATTCATTTCCGCAAAAGAAGTTATAACCAAATCTGGCTGGTGCAATAGATTATCGCAGAAAACGGGAAATTTGTATCATAAAATGGGAATATCTACTTCAAGAAAGTTTTCGAGATAACCAATCTCTGCGAAAATAGATTATCATAGAAAAACGTAAATTTGTATCATAAAAAATGGAAATATCGACTTTCCGAAAAGGGTTAGATAACCAACTTCTGAAAAATAGAGATTAATATCATAGAAAAATGAGAAATTTGGTATCATAAAATGGGAATATTATTTCCGGGAAAGTTATTATCTACTTCCCAAAAAGTAGACAGATTTTCTAATTTCGGGAAAGTAGATTATCGACTTTTGGGAAAGTAGATTTTCGTATTTTCGAAATATGAACTAATTTTAAAGCAGATTAATAGAAAGAAGACGGGAAATTTGTATAAAATGGGAAAGATTTATTTGGGAAAAGCTGGTTAGATAACCAAATTTGCTGGAAAATAGATTATCATAGAAAACGGGAAATTTGCATCATAAAAATGGGAAATATCTACTTCCGGCGAAAGTTTTTGATAACCAACTTTCCCGAAAATAGAAACGGAAATTTGTATCATAAAAATGGGAAATATCTATCTTCCGAAAGGATACAACCAAATTCCATGAAAATAGATTACTGGCAGAAAACTGGAATTTGTATCATAAAAAATGGGAAAAATCTGCTTCAAGCGAAAGTTTTGATAACCAACTCTCCGAAAAATAGATTATCACAGAAAACGGGAAATTTGTATCATAAAAAATGGAAATATCGGTTTTCCGGTGTTGGTTAGATAACCAACGGTTGAAAATAGATTATCATAGAAAACGGAAATTTGTATCATAGAAAATGGGAAATATCTATTTCCAAGATAGTTTAGATAACCAATCCTTCTGAAAATAGATTATCATAGAAACGGAAATTTGTATCATAAAAATGGGAAACATCTACTCGAAAGTTGGTTAGATAAATCAAATCTCCATGAAAATAGACTATCAGCAGAAAACGGGAAATTTGCACTCATAAAATGGGAAACATTCATCTCCACGAAAGTTTTAGATAACCAACTTTCCAAATAGATTTTCAGAAAACGAAATTTGTATCATAAAAAATGGAATATCGACTTTCCGGGAAAGTTGAAGGATAACCAACTTCCCGAAAATAGATTATCATAGAAAACGAGAAATTCCATCATAAAATGGGAAAATATCCATTTCCGAAAGTTATTATTCATTTCCCGAAATGTAAATAGATTTTCTATTGGGAAAAGTAGATTATCGACTTTTGGG